>NC_079213.1:654137-831637 GCF_029633865.1 Lampris incognitus | reverse complement strand
CACCATCCATCCCACGCTTGGCCTTGTGCTTGGGGATGTACGGCTTGCGTGCAGCTGCTCGGCCATGGAGACCCGTTCCATGAAGCTCCCGGCGCACAGTTGACCGTGGAATATGCAGCAGGGAAGAAATTTAACCAACTGACTTACTGCAGAGGTGGCCTCCTATGACGGTACCACGCTTGGATTCACTGAGCTCTTCAGAACCACCCATTCTTTCACATGTGTGTAAACGCAGACTGCATGGCTAGCTGCTGGATTTATACACCTGTGGCAATGGGTCTGAATGAAACACCTGAATTCAATGATTAAGAGGTGTGTCCCAATACTTTTGTCCATATAGGATGTGTGTGTGTGTCTGTGTGTGTGTCTGTGTGTGTGTGTGTGTGTGTGTGTGTGTGTGTGTGTGTGTGTGTGTGTGTGTGTGTGTGTGTGTAGCGTTTTTTTCCAAAACCATCAATGGTGTTATAAGTGCTCAACTAACGAGGAGCGGAATATCAACACAGACACGGGGGGGGGGGTTTACTACATTTTAATACGCAGCAGTACAGGCCTGCCGCCTGCCTCGTGCACTCATCAGCTGCTAATGTGGTTCGACAGTCATACAGTTACGTTGCCCCGCGTCACGCCCCTAATGTCGGTTGGACAGCGACCAATCAGATGAGGAAACATTTAAACCATAACAACCAATGGGGTAGGTACTTATGATGCACAGCAACCAATGGAGGGGTAGAAAACATTACAGCCAATGGGGTAAGGGACTGGGGCTTGTTTTGAAAAGCACTTAGGGGCCAGGGCACTGCTGAAATGGCTTACATTACAAATACAACAAGGTAGTTTATGTGACTCATAGTGGGTGGTGTTGGGGAACAGTTGGAAGGACAGGCAGTTAAAATATCAAAAAAATATTTTTTTTAAAATTAATAAATGTCATATGTGTATCATCTAATGGGGGGGGATAATAAAGACTTTTTACTTGTAGTTACAAAGGAGATATTTTTTTTCGGTGTCTACAGCTGGCGGCCAGTTCGTTTCTATTATTTAAGGTGGACATATCAGGTCTGCAAATAATAAAATACTTTTCTGCCAAGCACAGGTTGCATCTTTTACCTCTAACTGAATATGCACTGCTCTTTGCAAGGAGTAATGCAAGGAGTAATGCATAATGAGAGAGAGAGAGAGAGAGAGAGAGAGAGAGAGAGAGAGAGAGAGAGAGAGAGAGAGAGAGAGAGAGAGAGAGAGAGAGAGAGAGAGAGAAATTATGAGACAGTACAAGCCTGTTTCATGTCATACGCAGTCATCAGCAGACTTGTGCTGTCTCATAAGGAATTTACTTGACTCACTGGATTCTAGATATATTATATACCCGGTGTTGCCGGGGACAATGTTCTCACCAAAACAACCAGCACGATCTGTTCTTTACGATATAATCGATGATGAAATATAGGATAATTTATGATATGATACATGTGATAAACGAATGTCGAATAAACGAATGTTATTAACGAAAATTACCAAATGTCATAATTCTCAATCCATTCATCAAGCTCTGTGGCGGAGCCAGAGCGGGGGCATGGGGGTGGTCGCCCCAGGGCCCACAAGGTCGGGGGGCCCGTTTGGAGCTCTGTTGCCGAGTTTAACGCACCGGGTCTCGGGACTCCGACGCATTCAGTGACACACTCGTAAAGTCGGCTCATCGAGAAGCTCCGCCCTCTTTGTGCTGAGACCCACGCTCCGCCCCTGATCAAGCTTCTTTGCCAACGTGTGTATTAGTTGCTCAGTGCTCGAGCGCCTCAGGGTAAACCACGTTGCGTGCCTTCGGGCTAGCGTTGACATTGTTAGGTGTAGTGCCTCCCTTGACCACTGGAAGGATTTGCCGGAAGTCTCCACAAAGCATCGTTGGAATGCATTTTACGCAAATACATAAAAATGTTTACTTGGTTTTTGAAATATTGTAGCGAATTCGGGGGGCAGTCGGGAACCGTCGCAGCCGGGACGCCAACTCGTGTATTCCGCACCGCGGGCAACAACGTTAACCAGTCGACTAAAGGGTCCAAACCTGTTTACTTATTAGTGCACGTTACACTTCTTCGAATTGTGCAATCCCTGGAAAGTGCTGATTCTAAAGATACCTTTCTTTTTGTTCTACGTTGAGAATTTCTGCAGCTTTAAGCAAACATACAAACATACACTCTTGCTGATAAGAAGATGGTAAGATTTTCACTGGGAGTGATGACGAAGGACAGGATTAGGAAGGAGTATATTAGAGGGACCGCTCAGGTTGGACGGTTTGGAGACAAAGCAACAGAGACAAGATTGAGATGGTTTGGACATGTGTGGAGGAGAGATGCTGGGTATACTGGGATAAGGATGCTGAATATGGAGCTGCCAGGGAAGAGGAGAAGAGGAAGGCCAAAGAGGAGGTTTACGGATGTGGTGGGGGAGGACATGCAGGTGGCTGGTGTGACAGAAGAAGATGCAGAGGACAGGAGGAAATGGAAACGGATGATCTGCTGTGGCGCCCCCTAACGGGAACAGTCGAAAGTAATATTAGTATTATTAGTAGTAGTGGTAGTAGTATCTCTCTTTCCCTCTCTCTTCCCTCTCTCTCTCCTTCGAGAGAGAGACGGAAAGAGGGGGAGAGAGAGAGAGAGAGAGAGACAAAGAGACGTGTGTGTATACATATATTGACATATTGTTAACAGAGAGAGAGAGATAATTCACTTGATAATTGATAATTCTCTATCTCACAAAAGAGACTCATTGTATATTTTCTTTTCATGTGTTCTTTTTCTGTCTCTTGTTGGAACATCCAGGGTCTCTTCTCATCTTCCTGTGGGATGAAGAGTAGAGACCCTGACTTCTTAAAACACATCGGTAATGTCGACATAGTCATATTAACTGAAACCTGGTGTCGTGAAGACATAACCACCCACTGTCCCTCAGGTTACAAAGAAATAATTATTCCGTCAAATAAACTCAACTCAGTTCAGCGTGGACGAGACTCAGGGGGTATTTTGATTTGGTGGAGAGGATGTTTAGCCAACCACATTTCAAAAATTATATCGGAACATCCCACTGCTGGCTAAAACTCAGCAATATAATTGGCATATCAAACAAAGATATCTATCTCTGTTCTCTATATTCTCCCCCAACTGACTCTCCATATTATGATGAGGATCTCCTGAGTAACCTCCATGAAGAGGTAAGCCTTTTCCAGGCCCAGGGAAATGTGCTGCTGTGCGGAGATTTTAACACAAGAACAGGTTCAATAAGTGTACCATTGACCCTCAGGGTACCAGACATGTGTTTGGTCAACATTCCCTGTACCTCTCACCAAGCCTCATTAAAAGGAGCTCCCTCGACCGTACTGTGAACAAGGCTGGTAAGGAGCTAGTGCACCTCTGTCGCGCCTCTGGCCTGTACACGCTTAATGGGAGGATCAGAGGAGACTCTTTGGGAAGGTTCACATGTTGTTCAGGTCTTGGAGCTAGTGTAGTTGACTATGCAATAACTGACATGGACCCCACCTCCTTCAACACATTCACTGTCAGACAACAAACTCCTCTTTCTGACCATAACCAAATTATGATTTTCTTCAAAATTATTAACCTGACTCAAATGCCTATAGAGGAGCCCAGCAAGCTGTTCAAAATTAATAAGACCTACAGATGGGCTCCAGACAGTGCAGAAAAATTTATCAATATCCTGAATTCATCCAAATTACTTAATATGATTACTAACTTAATTAACAAACCGTTTGAAACTAATAAGGACAGTACCAACCAAGCTGTCAATGAAATCAATTATATCTTTCAGACGGCAGCAAACATGGCCCTACCAAGGACCAACAACAAAAAAAGAAACAACCTAAAAATGAAAAATGGTTTGACAACGATTGTAAAAATATAAGAAAAGAACTGCGTAAATTGTCAAAGCTGAAACACTACCAACCTCAGGATATGGATATAAGAAAGAAACATAGCGAAATATTAAAACAATATAAACACACATTAAGAATGAACAAACAAAGCCATGTAGATAGAACCCTACAGGAAATAGAACATTCCCTGAATCAAAACCAATTCTGGGAAATGTGGAATAATTTGAGCTCTACAAAACCACAAGACCTGCCTATCCAAAATTGAGAAATTTGGAAAAATCATTTTGAACATATCTATTCTGAAATCCAACAAGAACACTCAAATTCCAATTACAGTCTGATCAAACAGAAATTACAGTTGCTCGAATGCTCTATAAAAGACAACCAAAACCCACTGGATTTTCCAATAACACAAGAAGAATTGGCGTAGAAGCTCAAATCCTTAAAACCCAATAAAGCTTGTGGCCTTGACAGCACCAGAAGCGAGATGCTTAAAAACAGCGCCCCTGAGCTGCAAAGGGCAGTACTCAAATTGTTCAACATCCTTCTAAGTTCGGGATATTTTCCTGAATTCTGGAGCAAAGGGCTTATAAATCCTATTCATAAAAATGGAGACAAACTGGATCCTAATAATTTCAGAGGCATTTGTGTGAGCAGTAGTCTGGGGAAGATGTTTAATAGCATTTTGAACAATCGAATTCTAACCCTCCTTAACGAACACAATGTCCTGAGCAAAGGTCAAATTGGCTTCCTCCCAAATCACCGGACTACCGGCCATATTTACACCCTACACACCCTCATAAATGAAAATGTGAATCAAACCAAAAATGGAAAAATATTTGCTTGTTTTATTGACTTCAAAAAAGCTTTCGACTCTATTTGGCATGAAGGACTGTACTATAAACTTTTACAAAGTGGTGTAGGGGGTAAAGTGTATGACATAATAAAGTCAATGTATTCGGACAACAAATGTGCAGTTAAGATTGGAGACAAACACACTGAGTTCTTCACTCAGAATAGAGGGGTGAGACAGGGCTGTGGACTTAGCCCGACACTGTTTAACATATATATTAATGAACTGGCGGTGCAGCTGGAACAGTCTGCAGCCCCAGGTCTCCCCCTGTATGACATGGAAGTGAAATTTTTGCTTTATGCAGATGATCTATGTAACCCTGTGGTTAAATTATAGGCCTTAGATATATTATATTGCACTATTGATAAGAGTTTGGCCTATGTTTGTTATTTTGTTAACCTTTTGAATATGAATATGTTATATTGTTGATATTGTTCTGCAAAACAGTTGTTTACCAATGTGAAATGCATTTACTTTTAGTGTTGAAAACTTACCATTGTTGTGATTGGTTGGCTGTGGAGAGAATACCTTACCTTGAATGTGATTGGTTGAGAGGGCAGCGGGGAACGTCAGCGCGAGCAGAGTGGACTGGGAGAGAAAGGAGGTCACTCGTCCCTTGTGTGAGCCAAACGGAGCAGTGTGATGTCGAGTTGTTATTTGCTATGTTGCGGGGAGAGAAATGTAATTGAAGTTTAGTGAACAGTGATGTGTGCGGGTGTCTGACCGAGACCCATCCCGGGAACTGTTGGTGTGGACTGGGGAGACAAACTGACTACTCGTCAGTCCCATATGTGGACCCAGCGACGTTACGGAGCGAGCTAGCCAGTCGGTGTCCGTTGCCAGCACAGCAAGACGGGCGAATGGACCGGATGCGGTGAGGGGCTCTCCCCACAGTGAGTCGGGCCGTCTTCTAGTTTAGCGAAGTAACGTTATCAATACAGTGTAGTGGTGGGTTCATGCGACCATCGAGGAACGCAGAAGGAGTCGTCTGTTGCCGTGTTGTGCTGCCGAGGCGAGCGCACGGCTCGACCGTGAGATGGTGCTAACGGCTAACTAGCCAGTTAGCTAGGAGGGCTGCCGGCCTGACGTTCGCTGCTGCGCTGCGGCGGGAAGCGCGAGACGAAGAGGAGCATTCATACTTTGTGAGTACAAGCCGGATGTGCGGGCTCCCAAGGGGAGCGAAGAGGGCTGTTTAGGGTCCCAACGTACCCGATAAAGAAACAGGCCTGCAACTGGGGGTTGACTTTCTTTTATTTTATTGCCGGCTTAGTTATAGGGTTGTTGAGCTGTATGCTAATGTGTTAGTCTGATTCATTTGTGTGTATATGAATGCAGATGCTTGTTAGCCATTGAGGCTTATTACTTTCATTCATTCTAATAATTATTACTCATAATACATTTGTATATATAATTCTATGTACCTGTGTGAGTGTGGATTATTCATGTGTGTTTATTCCTGTGGTGTCTAGGCTATGGTAAGTGACATGTCGAGTTAGCCTTTAACGGGCCGTCCACCATATTTTTACAACCTTAAAGGGCTAGTCCACCTTTTTACTGGAAGTAACCTAGTGACACCCAGAGATGTGTAGACCATAGTATATAACCTTAAAGGGGTCATATGCCATATTTAAGTGCCTTAAAGGGGTAGTCAACCTTTTTAGTTGGAGTTACCAGATGACACTGTAAGACATTTAGAGCCTTTAGAACCTACTTTAAACACATAAGAAGCGAAGTTAACATACTTCAATAGTTTATTGGATACCGAGTTGTATAGAGAACTCAGGAGCGTTGTCCTTGACAGTTAAAAGGGATAGATAGCGCTACATGAGTTTTGTTGTCACCAACCGCAGATGGGCTGCAACAACTACTAGACCTGCTTGAGGACTATTGCCAGCACTGGGCCCTGGCAATAAATCCAAAAAAGACAAACGTAATGATCTTCCAGAAGAAGCCCAGATGTCAGGAAAATAGATACCAGTTGACTCTAGGTAGCATCACCTTAGAGCATAAAATGCAGTATACTTACCTTGGTCTAATTATTACAGCATCAGGGAGTTTCAGTAGGGCAGTGAATAACCTAAAACAAAACACTCACAGAGCTTTTTGTTTAATTCTTTAACATTGATATACCAATCCCCATCTGGTGCAAACTGTTTGATGGTGTAATTCTGCCAATTTCACTATATGGAAGTGAGGTATGGGGTCCACTCAGTCTTTCCAGCCACACTAGATGGGACAAGCATCCAGCAGAAACCCTACATGCTGAATTCTGTAGAATGATTCTGAAAATACAAAGGAAAACACCAAACAACGCATGTAGGGCAGAATTAGGCCGGTTTACATTATTGATAAATGTACAAAAAAGATCTCTAAATTTCTGGATGCACTTAAATACAAGCCCAACAAATACATTGCACTTTAAAGCTCTGAAAACCCAAGAACTGAACCCCGAAAAGAGTCCCCTGAAGCAGCTGGCTCTGAGACTCACTAACCCTTTAACAAATACTAAGACCAACCAACCTCAGGCCAGCACTGCATCCCAAACAAAGATTAAGATAAATCAGGCTATAAAACAAACCAACATGAGGATAAATCAGCTGTAAAACAAACCAACATGAGGATAAATCAGACTATAAAACAAACCAACATGAGGATAAATCAGCTACAAAACAAACCAACATGAGGATAAATCAGCTATAAAACAAACCAACATGAGGATAAATCAGCTATAAAACAAACCAACATGAGGATAAATCAGCTATAAAACAAGGCAACATGAGAATAAATCAGACTATAAAACAAACAAACATGAGGATAAATCAGCTATAAAACAACCAACATGAGGATAAATCAAGACTATAAAACAAACCAACATGAGGATAAATCAGGCTATAAAACAAACCAACATGAGGATAAATCAGCTATAAAACAAACCAACATGAGGATAAATCAGCTATAAAACAAACCAACATGAGGATAAATCAGCTATAAAACAAACCAACATGAGGATAAATCAGACTATAAAACAAACCAACATGAGGATAAATCAGCTATAAAACAAACCAACATGAGGATAAATCAGGCTATAAAACAAACCAACATGAGCATAAATCAGACTATAAAACAAACCAACATGAGGATAAATCAGCTACAAAACAAACCAACATGAGGATAAATCAGCTATAAAACAAACCAACATGAGGATAAATCAGCTATAAAACAAACCAACATGAGGATAAATCAGACTATAAAACAAACGAACATGAGGATAAATCAGCTGTAAAACAAACCAACATGAGGATAAATCAGCTATAAAACAAACCAACATGAGGATAAATCAGCTATAAAACAAAGCAACATGAGGATAAATCAGTCTATAAAACAAACAAACATGAGGATAAATCAGCTATAAAACAAACCAACATGAGGATAAATCAGACTATAAAACAAACCAACATGAGGATAAATCAGGCTATAAAACAAACCAACATGAGGATAAATCAGCTATAAAACAAACCAACATGAGGATAAATCAGCTATAAAACAAACCAACATGAGGATAAATCAGACTATAAAACAAACCGACATGAGGATAAATCAGCTATAAAACAAACCAACATGAGGATAAATCAGCTACAAAACAAACCAACATGAGGATAAATCAGCTATAAAACAAACCAACATGAGGATAAATCAGACTATAAAACAAACCAACATGAGGATAAATCAGACTATAAAACAAACCAACATGAGGATAAATCAGCTACAAAACAAACCAACATGAGGATAAATCAGCTATAAAACAAACCAACATGAGGATAAATCAGACTATAAAACAAACCAACATGAGAATAAATCAGCTATAAAACAAACAAACAAACATGAGGATAAATCAGCTATAAAACAAACCAACATGAGGATAAATCAGCTATAAAACAAAGCAACATGAGGATAAATCAGCTATAAAACAAAGCAACATGAGGATAAATCAGACTATAAAACAAACAAACATGAGGATAAATCAGCTATAAAACAACCAACATGAGGATAAATCAGCTATAAAACAAAGCAACATGAGGATAAATCAGCTATAAAACAAAGCAACATGAGGATAAATCAGCTATAAAACAAAGCAACATGAGGATAAATCAGACTATAAAACAAACAAACATGAGGATAAATCAGCTATAAAACAACCAACATGAGGATAAATCAGCTATAAAACAAAGCAACATGAGGATAAATCAGCTATAAAACAAACCAACATGAGGATAAATCAGCTATAAAACAAACCAACATGAGGATAAATCAGACTATAAAACAAACCAACATGAGGATAAATCAGCTGTAAAACAAACCAACATGAGGATAAATCAGCTATAAAACAAACCAACATGAGGATAAATCAGCTATAAAACAAAGCAACATGAGGATAAATCAGTCTATAAAACAAACAAACATGAGGATAAATCAGCTATAAAACAAACCAACATGAGGATAAATCAGACTATAAAACAAACCAACATGAGGATAAATCAGCTATAAAACAAACCAACATGAGGATAAATCAGGCTATAAAACAAACCAACATGAGGATAAATCAGCTATAAAACAAACCAACATGAGGATAAATCAGCTATAAAACAAACCAACATGAGGATAAATCAGCTATAAAACAAACCAACATGAGGATAAATCAGACTATAAAACAAACCGACATGAGGATAAATCAGCTATAAAACAAACCAACATGAGGATAAATCAGCTACAAAACAAACCAACATGAGGATAAATCAGCTATAAAACAAACCAACATGAGGATAAATCAGACTATAAAACAAACCAACATGAGGATAAATCAGACTATAAAACAAACCAACATGAGGATAAATCAGCTACAAAACAAACCAACATGAGGATAAATCAGCTATAAAACAAACCAACATGAGGATAAATCAGACTATAAAACAAACCAACATGAGAATAAATCAGCTATAAAACAAACAAACAAACATGAGGATAAATCAGCTATAAAACAAACCAACATGAGGATAAATCAGCTATAAAACAAAGCAACATGAGGATAAATCAGACTATAAAACAAACCAACATGAGGATAAATCAGACTATAAAACAAACCAACATGAGGATAAATCAGCTATAAAACAAACCAACATGAGGATAAATCAGCTACAAAACAAACCAACATGAGGATAAATCAGCTATAAAACAAACCAACATGAGGATAAATCAGCTACAAAACAAACCAACATGAGGATAAATCAGCTATAAAACAAACCAACATGAGGATAAATCAGACTATAAAACAAACCAACATGAGGATAAATCAGCTATAAAACAAACCAACATGAGGATAAATCAGCTACAAAACAAACCAACATGAGGATAAATCAGCTATAAAACAAACCAACATGAGGATAAATCAGACTATAAAACAAACCAACATGAGGATAAATCAGCTATAAAACAAACAAACAAACATGAGGATAAATCAGCTATAAAACAAACCAACATGAGGATAAATCAGCTATAAAACAAACCAACATGAGGATAAATCAGCTATAAAACAAGGCAACATGAGAATAAATCAGACTATAAAACAAACAAACATGAGGATAAATCAGCTATAAAACAACCAACATGAGGATAAATCAGACTATAAAACAAACCAACATGAGGATAAATCAGGCTATAAAACAAACAAACATGAGGATAAATCAGCTATAAAACAAACCAACATGAGGATAAATCAGCTATAAAACAAACCAACATGAGGATAAATCAGCTATAAAACAAACCAACATGAGGATAAATCAGACTATAAAACAAACCAACATGAGGATAAATCAGCTATAAAACAAACCAACATGAGGATAAATCAGGCTATAAAACAAACCAACATGAGCATAAATCAGACTATAAAACAAACCAACATGAGGATAAATCAGCTACAAAACAAACCAACATGAGGATAAATCAGCTATAAAACAAACCAACATGAGGATAAATCAGCTATAAAACAAACCAACATGAGGATAAATCAGACTATAAAACAAACCAACATGAGGATAAATCAGCTGTAAAACAAACCAACATGAGGATAAATCAGCTATAAAACAAACCAACATGAGGATAAATCAGCTATAAAACAAAGCAACATGAGGATAAATCAGTCTATAAAACAAACAAACATGAGGATAAATCAGCTATAAAACAAACCAACATGAGGATAAATCAGACTATAAAACAAACCAACATGAGGATAAATCAGCTATAAAACAAACCAACATGAGGATAAATCAGCTATAAAACAAACCAACATGAGGATAAATCAGCTATAAAACAAACCAACATGAGGATAAATCAGACTATAAAACAAACCGACATGAGGATAAATCAGCTATAAAACAAACCAACATGAGGATAAATCAGCTACAAAACAAACCAACATGAGGATAAATCAGCTATAAAACAAACCAACATGAGGATAAATCAGACTATAAAACAAACCAACATGAGGATAAATCAGACTATAAAACAAACCAACATGAGGATAAATCAGCTACAAAACAAACCAACATGAGGATAAATCAGCTATAAAACAAACCAACATGAGGATAAATCAGACTATAAAACAAACCAACATGAGGATAAATCAGCTATAAAACAAACAAACAAACATGAGGATAAATCAGCTATAAAACAAACCAACATGAGGATAAATCAGCTATAAAACAAACCAACATGAGGATAAATCAGCTATAAAACAAAGCAACATGAGGATAAATCAGCTACAAAACAAACCAACATGAGGATAAATCAGCTATAAAACAAACCAACATGAGGATAAATCAGCTATAAAACAAACCAACATGAGGATAAATCAGACTATAAAACAAACGAACATGAGGATAAATCAGCTGTAAAACAAACCAACATGAGGATAAATCAGCTATAAAACAAACCAACATGAGGATAAATCAGCTATAAAACAAAGCAACATGAGGATAAATCAGTCTATAAAACAAACAAACATGAGGATAAATCAGCTATAAAACAAACCAACATGAGGATAAATCAGACTATAAAACAAACCAACATGAGGATAAATCAGGCTATAAAACAAACCAACATGAGGATAAATCAGCTATAAAACAAACCAACATGAGGATAAATCAGCTATAAAACAAACCAACATGAGGATAAATCAGACTATAAAACAAACCGACATGAGGATAAATCAGCTATAAAACAAACCAACATGAGGATAAATCAGCTACAAAACAAACCAACATGAGGATAAATCAGCTATAAAACAAACCAACATGAGGATAAATCAGACTATAAAACAAACCAACATGAGGATAAATCAGACTATAAAACAAACCAACATGAGGATAAATCAGCTACAAAACAAACCAACATGAGGATAAATCAGCTATAAAACAAACCAACATGAGGATAAATCAGACTATAAAACAAACCAACATGAGAATAAATCAGCTATAAAACAAACAAACAAACATGAGGATAAATCAGCTATAAAACAAACCAACATGAGGATAAATCAGCTATAAAACAAAGCAACATGAGGATAAATCAGCTATAAAACAAAGCAACATGAGGATAAATCAGACTATAAAACAAACAAACATGAGGATAAATCAGCTATAAAACAACCAACATGAGGATAAATCAGCTATAAAACAAAGCAACATGAGGATAAATCAGCTATAAAACAAAGCAACATGAGGATAAATCAGCTATAAAACAAAGCAACATGAGGATAAATCAGACTATAAAACAAACAAACATGAGGATAAATCAGCTATAAAACAACCAACATGAGGATAAATCAGCTATAAAACAAAGCAACATGAGGATAAATCAGCTATAAAACAAACCAACATGAGGATAAATCAGCTATAAAACAAACCAACATGAGGATAAATCAGACTATAAAACAAACCAACATGAGGATAAATCAGCTGTAAAACAAACCAACATGAGGATAAATCAGCTATAAAACAAACCAACATGAGGATAAATCAGCTATAAAACAAAGCAACATGAGGATAAATCAGTCTATAAAACAAACAAACATGAGGATAAATCAGCTATAAAACAAACCAACATGAGGATAAATCAGACTATAAAACAAACCAACATGAGGATAAATCAGCTATAAAACAAACCAACATGAGGATAAATCAGGCTATAAAACAAACCAACATGAGGATAAATCAGCTATAAAACAAACCAACATGAGGATAAATCAGCTATAAAACAAACCAACATGAGGATAAATCAGCTATAAAACAAACCAACATGAGGATAAATCAGACTATAAAACAAACCGACATGAGGATAAATCAGCTATAAAACAAACCAACATGAGGATAAATCAGCTACAAAACAAACCAACATGAGGATAAATCAGCTATAAAACAAACCAACATGAGGATAAATCAGACTATAAAACAAACCAACATGAGGATAAATCAGACTATAAAACAAACCAACATGAGGATAAATCAGCTACAAAACAAACCAACATGAGGATAAATCAGCTATAAAACAAACCAACATGAGGATAAATCAGACTATAAAACAAACCAACATGAGAATAAATCAGCTATAAAACAAACAAACAAACATGAGGATAAATCAGCTATAAAACAAACCAACATGAGGATAAATCAGCTATAAAACAAAGCAACATGAGGATAAATCAGACTATAAAACAAACCAACATGAGGATAAATCAGACTATAAAACAAACCAACATGAGGATAAATCAGCTATAAAACAAACCAACATGAGGATAAATCAGCTACAAAACAAACCAACATGAGGATAAATCAGCTATAAAACAAACCAACATGAGGATAAATCAGCTACAAAACAAACCAACATGAGGATAAATCAGCTATAAAACAAACCAACATGAGGATAAATCAGACTATAAAACAAACCAACATGAGGATAAATCAGCTATAAAACAAACCAACATGAGGATAAATCAGCTACAAAACAAACCAACATGAGGATAAATCAGCTATAAAACAAACCAACATGAGGATAAATCAGACTATAAAACAAACCAACATGAGGATAAATCAGCTATAAAACAAACAAACAAACATGAGGATAAATCAGCTATAAAACAAACCAACATGAGGATAAATCAGCTATAAAACAAACCAACATGAGGATAAATCAGCTATAAAACAAGGCAACATGAGAATAAATCAGACTATAAAACAAACAAACATGAGGATAAATCAGCTATAAAACAACCAACATGAGGATAAATCAGACTATAAAACAAACCAACATGAGGATAAATCAGGCTATAAAACAAACAAACATGAGGATAAATCAGCTATAAAACAAACCAACATGAGGATAAATCAGCTATAAAACAAACCAACATGAGGATAAATCAGCTATAAAACAAACCAACATGAGGATAAATCAGACTATAAAACAAACCAACATGAGGATAAATCAGCTATAAAACAAACCAACATGAGGATAAATCAGGCTATAAAACAAACCAACATGAGCATAAATCAGACTATAAAACAAACCAACATGAGGATAAATCAGCTACAAAACAAACCAACATGAGGATAAATCAGCTATAAAACAAACCAACATGAGGATAAATCAGCTATAAAACAAACCAACATGAGGATAAATCAGACTATAAAACAAACCAACATGAGGATAAATCAGCTGTAAAACAAACCAACATGAGGATAAATCAGCTATAAAACAAACCAACATGAGGATAAATCAGCTATAAAACAAAGCAACATGAGGATAAATCAGTCTATAAAACAAACAAACATGAGGATAAATCAGCTATAAAACAAACCAACATGAGGATAAATCAGACTATAAAACAAACCAACATGAGGATAAATCAGCTATAAAACAAACCAACATGAGGATAAATCAGCTATAAAACAAACCAACATGAGGATAAATCAGCTATAAAACAAACCAACATGAGGATAAATCAGACTATAAAACAAACCGACATGAGGATAAATCAGCTATAAAACAAACCAACATGAGGATAAATCAGCTACAAAACAAACCAACATGAGGATAAATCAGCTATAAAACAAACCAACATGAGGATAAATCAGACTATAAAACAAACCAACATGAGGATAAATCAGACTATAAAACAAACCAACATGAGGATAAATCAGCTACAAAACAAACCAACATGAGGATAAATCAGCTATAAAACAAACCAACATGAGGATAAATCAGACTATAAAACAAACCAACATGAGGATAAATCAGCTATAAAACAAACAAACAAACATGAGGATAAATCAGCTATAAAACAAACCAACATGAGGATAAATCAGCTATAAAACAAACCAACATGAGGATAAATCAGCTATAAAACAAAGCAACATGAGGATAAATCAGACTATAAAACAAACAAACATGAGGATAAATCAGCTATAAAACAACCAACATGAGGATAAATCAGACTATAAAACAAACCAACATGAGGATAAATCAGACTATAAAACAAACCAACATGAGGATAAATCAGACTATAAAACAAGGCAACATGAGAATAAATCAGACTATAAAACAAACAAACATGAGGATAAATCAGCTATAAAACAACCAACATGAGGATAAATCAGACTATAAAACAAACCAACATGAGGATAAATCAGGCTATAAAACAAACCAACATGAGGATAAATCAGCTATAAAACAAACCAACATGAGGATAAATCAGCTATAAAACAAACCAACATGAGGATAAATCAGCTATAAAACAAACCAACATGAGGATGAATCAGACTATAAAACAAACCAACATGAGGATAAATCAGCTATAAAACAAACCAACATGAGGATAAATCAGGCTATAAAACAAACCAACATGAGCATAAATCAGACTATAAAACAAACCAACATGAGGATAAATAAGATTATAAAACAAACCAACATGAGGATAAATAAGCTATAAAACAAACCAACATGAGGATAAATCAGACTATGAAACAAACCAACATGAGGATAAATCAGATTATAAAACAAACCAACATGAGGATAAATCAGCTATAAAACAAACCAACATGAGGATAAATCAGCTATAAAACAAACCAACATGAGGATAAATCAGACTATAAAACAAACCAACATGAGGATAAATCAGATTATAAAACAAACCAACATGAGGATAAATCAGATTATAAAACAAACCAACATGAGGATAAATCAGCTATAAAACAAACCAACATGAGGATAAATCAGCTATAAAACAAACCAACATGAGGATAAATCAGACTATAAAACAAACCAACATGAGGATAAATCAGATTATAAAACAAACCAACATGAGGATAAATCAGCTATAAAATAAACCAACATGAGGATAAATCAGACTATAAAACAAACCAACATGAGGATAAATCAGCTATAAAACAAACCAACATGAGGATAAATCAGTTATAAAACAAACCAACATGAGGATAAATCAGCTATAAAATAAACCAACATGAGGATAAATCAGCTATAAAACAAACCAACA
Source organism: Lampris incognitus (assembly GCF_029633865.1). Classification (NCBI taxonomy): domain Eukaryota; kingdom Metazoa; phylum Chordata; class Actinopteri; order Lampriformes; family Lampridae; genus Lampris; species Lampris incognitus. The sequence continues at coordinate 815,305 of NC_079213.1, read as the reverse complement.
TGAGGATAAATCAGACTATAAAACAAACCAACATGAGGATAAATCAGCTATAAAACAAACCAACATGAGGATAAATCAGACTATAAAACAAACCAACATGAGGATAAATCAGACTGTAAAACAAAGCAAGAACCATTATCTGAAACATTGGAACGTTGAAATCAAAACTCAAAACAAACTAGAAGTCTTTCGGGCCCTAAAAACAAACTATGATCTGGAAGAACACCTCTTAACTGTCAGAGACAGGAAGCAGCGACAGATCCTCACCAAATACAGGCTCAGTGACCACAGTCTAGCCATTGAAAAGGAGAGACACAAAAAGACGTGGTTGCTAAAAGAGCATCGAACATGTGGTCAGTGCATGACAGATGGGGTGGAGACAGAGGGGCACATCCTCCTTAAATGTGACCCATGTGAAAAACAGCGCCGGGCTTTTGTCCAGGAGCTGGAACATGTGACTCCAGAGGAGCAGGACATGGAGGATGCAGGTAAGCTGCGGGTGGTCCTGGGAGGGGGGCAGCGGCGAGCATTGCAGCAAGATTTATATTGTCCTGCCACAACCTGAGAGACAGTGGGGGACGGCACCTATTGCTACTGTTGTTGTTTGATATCATAATCATTGTTGTTGTTGCTGTTATTATTATAATCATTGTTGTTGTTGTGCTGTTGTTGTTTTACATGCTTTGGCAATATGTACACAAGCGTATGTCATGCCATAAAGCACATATTGAATTGAATTGAGAGAGAGAGAGAGAGAGAGAGAGAGAGAGAGAGAGAGAGAGAGAGAGAGAGAGAGAGAGAGAGAGAGAGTGAGAGGGGGGGGGGGAGAGAGAGAGAGAGAGAGAGAGAGAGAGAGAGGGCGAGTGAGAAAGAGACTTGTGTGTGTGTATATTAACATATTGTTGAGAGAGAGAGAGAGAGAGAGAGAGAGAGAGAGAGAGAGAGAGAGAGAGAGAGAGCACAGTCTAGCCATTGAAGTCCAGAGTGGAGCGCAGGACTTATTACACCCAGACCTAAACAGGAAAATAGAAACCAGACAAAGAAAACAGAAAGACCAGCACGACAAAAATACAAAGGACAGAGGGTTCGGGGCAGGAGACGCTGTCATGACAAGGAATTTCAGCCACGGACCGAGGTGGGTCCCAGGATTCATTGTGTCAGAAACAGGTCCTGTCCCATATAAGGTCATGATGGGAGATGATAGAGTGGTCCGCCGACATGTGGACCAGATCCTGTCCAGGCGTGAAGAGACAGCAGAAGGGCTGGATGTTTTCGAGGAGCCCAGCACCCACGCTCCCGGTACTGCCGTCGTGGCGTCAGTACAACCGGTGGATCTCCCTGGCCAACCACAACCCACTGGAGGAAATCCAAGCTGTGAGTCAGAAACACAGGTCAGTGCCCAGAGGCAGCCGCCAGATACTGCACAAGTGAAAGGGGGCAGTGATGCTACTCAAAGTGTCCAACGTACAACAAGACTCACAAAGCTGCCAAGCCACCTGAAAGACTTTGCACTGTAGAACAGACAATAAATGATGCGTACCTGGTGATGTTTACCTAAGCTATCTGTGGAGATAATACCTGTTTTAAGGTGGCCTCATTGTTAGTGAATTGCATGGTAAATGGTGACTGTTTAGTTCAAATCAACCAGAAGGAGATAGAGAAGGTATAGGCCATGTGAGGGTTTTTTTTTCTTTTATTGTTTTAGCTTAGAGAAACTGTTGGAGTTTTGCTTACACTTCTTAAGCTTTATCTTAAGTGGGAGAGAATGTAATATTCCAGTTCAACCACTAGGTGGAGGACGGTGTTAATTAGTAAGGAAGTCAGAACACTAGGCCAGCGAAGAGTAAGATCATGCCTGTATGTGTCTGCCGGTTACCAAAGTAAACATATTCCTAGCTTACCCATCACCTTGGTCTCACTACTTCATTCTTGGAGGTTATTACATCTACAGTGACCACAGTCTAGCCACTGAAAGGTGTGTGTGTGTGTGTGTGTGTGTGTGTGTGTGTGTGTGTGTGTGTGTGTGTGTGTGTGTGTGTGTGTGTGTGTAGCCAAGTTGACCTCTGAGAACATTATTGAACTACAGTATGGTGACGATTGTGCCCTGGTAGCCCACACACCAGAAGCCTTACAAAACATTCTGACTCATCAGACTCTTCAGACTCATCAGACCCATCAGACTGAGGCTGAGAAGTTCAGACGGTCTTCAGTTCAGAAACGTGAGTAACTTCACAGCAGGCCAGCGCAGCTCATCAGACTCATCAGACTGAGGCTGAGAAGTTCAGACGGTGTTCAGTTCAGAAACGTGAGTAACTTCACAGCAGGCCAGTGCAGCTCATCACACTCATCAGACTCATCAGACTCATCAGACTGAGGCTGAGAAGTTCAGACGGTGTTCAGTTCAGAAACGTGAGTAACTTCACAGCAGGCCAGTGCAACTCATCACACTCATCAGATTAATCAGACTCATCAGACTGAGGCTGAGAAGTTTAGACGGTCTTCAGTTCAGAAACGGGAGGAATTTCACAGCAGGCCAGTGCAGCTCATCAGACTCATAAGACTCATCAGACTCATCAGACTGAGGCTGAGAAGTTCAGATGGTCTTCAGTTCACAAACGTGAGTAACTTCACAGCAGGCCAGTGCAGCTCATCAGACTCATCACACTCATCAGACTCATCAGAATGAGGCTGAGAAGTTCAGACGGTCTTCAGTACAGAAACGTGAGTAACTTAACAGGAAGCCAGTGCAGCTCATCAGACTCATCAGACTCATCAGACTGAGGCTGAGAAGTTCAGACGGTCTTCAGTTCAGAAACGTGATTAACTTCACAGCAGGCCAGCTCTGCTCATCAGACTCATCAGACTCATCAGACTGAGGCTGAGAAGTTCAGACGTTCTTCAGTTCAGAAACGTGAGTAACTTCACAGCAGGCCAGTGCAGCTCATCAGACTCATCAGACTCATCAGACTGAGGCTGAGAAGTTCAGACAGCCTTCAGTACAGAAACGTGAGTAACTTCACAGGACGCCAGCGCAGCTCTTCAGACTCATCAGACTCACCAGACTGAGGCTGAGAAATTCAGACGATCTTCAGTTCAGAAACGTGAGTAACTTCACAGCAGGCCAGCGCAGCTCATCAGACTCATCAGACTGAGGCTGAGAAGTTCAGACGGTCTTCAGTTCAGAAACGTGAGTAACTTCACAGCACGCCAGTGCAGCTCATCACACTCATCACACTCATCAGACTCATCAGACTGAGGCTGAGAAGTTCAGACGGTGTTCAGTTCAGAAACGTGAGTAACTTCACAGCAGGCCAGTGCAACTCATCACACTCATCAGACTAATCAGACTCATCAGACTCATCAGACTGAGGCTGAGAAGTTCAGACGGTGTTCAGTACAGAAACGTGAGTAACTTCACAGAAGCCCAGCGCAGCTCATGAGACTCATCAGACTGAGGCTGAGAAGTTCAGGCGGTCTTCAGTTCAGAAACGTGAGTAACTTCACATCAGGCCAGCGCAGCTCATCAGACTCATCAGACTCATCAGACTGAGGCTGAGAAGTTCAGACGGTCTTCAGTTCAGAAACGTGAGTAACTTCACAGCAGGCCAGTGCAGCTAATCAGACTCATCAGACTCATCAGACTGAGGCTGACAAGTTCAGACGGTCTTCAGTACAGAAACATGAGTAACTTCACAGCAGGCCAGCTCTGCTCATCAGAATCATCAGACTGAGGCTGAGAAGTTCAGACGTTCTTCAGTTCAGAAACGTGAGTAACTTCACAGCAGGCCAGTGCAGCTCATCAGACTCATCACACTCATCAGACTGAGGCTGAGAAGTTCAGACGGTTTTCACTTACAAACGTGAGTAACTTCACAGCAGGAGAGTGCAACTCATCACACTCATCAGATTAATCAGACTCATCAGACTGAGGCTGAGAAGTTTAGACGGTCTTCAGTTCAGAAACGGGAGGAATTTCACAGCAGGCCAGTGCAGCTCATCAGACTCATAAGACTCATCAGACTCATCAGACTGAGGCTGAGAAGTTCAGATGGTCTTCAGTTCACAAACTTGAGTAACTTCACAGCAGGCCAGTGCAGCTCATCAGACTCATCACACTCATCAGACTCATCAGAATGAGGCTGAGAAGTTCAGACGGTCTTCAGTACAGAAACGTGAGTAACTTAACAGGAAGCCAGTGCAGCTCATCAGACTCATCAGACTCATCAGACTGAGGCTGAGAAGTTCAGACGGTCTTCAGTTCAGAAACGTGATTAACTTCACAGCAGGCCAGTGCAGCTCATCAGACTCATCAGACTCATCAGACTGAGGCTGAGAAGTTCAGACGGCCTTCAGTACAGAAACGTGAGTAACTTCACAGGACGCCAGCGCAGCTCTTCAGACTCATCAGACTCATCAGACTGAGGCTGAGAAATTCAGATGATCTTCAGTTCAGAAACGTGAGTAACTTCACAGCAGGCCAGCGCAGCTCATCAGACTCATCAGACTGAGGCTGAGAAGTTCAGACGGTCTTCAGTTCAGAAACGTGAGTAACTTCACAGGACGCCAGCGCAGCTCTTCAGACTCATCAGACTCATCAGACTGAGGCTGAGAAATTCAGACGATCTTCAGTTCAGAAACGTGAGTAACTTCACAGCAGGCCAGCGCAGCTCATCAGACTCATCAGACTGAGGCTGAGAAGTTCAGACGGTCTTCAGTACAGAAACGTGAGTAACTTCACAGGAGGCCAGCGCACCTCATCAGACTAAGGCTGAGAAGTTCAGACGGTCTTCAGTTCAGAAACGTGAGTAACTTCACAGCACGCCAGTGCAGCTCCTCACACTCATCACACTCATCAGACTCATCAGACTGAGGCTGTGAAGTTCGGACGGTGTTCAGTTCAGAAACGTGAGTAACTTCACAGCAGGCCAGTGCAACTCATCACACTCATCAGACTAATCAGACTCATCAGACTGAGGCTGAGAAGTTCAGACGGTCTTCAGTACAGAAACGTGAGTAACTTCACAGAAGCCCAGCGCAGCTCATGAGACTCATCAGACTGAGGCTGAGAAGTTCAGAAGGTCTTCAGTTCAGAAACGTGAGTAACTTCACATCAGGCCAGCGCAGCTCATCACACTCATCAGACTCATCAGACTGAGGCTGAGAAGTTCAGACGGTCTTCAGTTCAGAAACGTGAGTAACTTCACAGCAGGCCAGTGCAGCTCATCAGACTCATCAGACTCATCAGACTGAGGCTGAGAAGTTCAGACGTTCTTCAGTTCAGAAACGTGAGTAACTTCACAGCAGGCCAGTGCAGCTCATCAGACTCATCACACTCATCAGACTGAGGCTGAGAAGTTCAGACGGTTTTCACTTACAAACGTGAGTAACTTCACAGCAGGAGAGTGCAGGTCATCAGACTCATCAGACTAATCAGACCGAGGCTGAGAGGTTCAGACAGACTTCAGTTCAGAAACGTGAGTAACTTCACCGCAGGCCAGCTCTGCTCATCAGACTCATCAGACTGAGACTGAGAAGTTCAGACGTTCTTCAGTTCAGAAACGTGAGTAACTTCACAGCAGGCCAGTGCAGCTCATCAGACTCATCAGACTCATCGGACTCATCAGACTGAGGCTGAGAAGTTCAGACGGTCTTCAGTTCAGAAACGTGAGTAACTGCACAGCAGGAGAGTGCAGCTCATCAGACTCATCAGACTAATCAGACTCATCAGACTGAGGCTGAGAAGTTCAGACGGTCTTCAGTTCAGAAACGTGAGTAACTTCACAGCAGGCCAGCTCTGCTCATCAGACTCATCAGACTCATCAGACTGAGGCTGAGAAGTTCAGACGTTCTTCAGTTCAGAAACGTGAGTAACTTCACAGCAGGCCAGTGCAGCTCATCAGACTCATCAGACTCATCAGACTGAGGCTGAGAAGTTCAGCCGGTTTTCACTTACAAACATGAGTAACTTCACAGCAGGAGAGTGCAGCTCATCAGACTCATCAGACTCATCACACCGAGGCTGAGAAGTTCAGACGGACCTCAGTTCAGAAACGTGAGTAACTTCACCGCAGGCCAGCTCTGCTCATCAGACTCATCAGACTCATCAGACTGAGGCTGAGAAGTTCAGACGGTCTTCAGTTCAGAAACGTGATTAACTTCACAGCAGGCCAGCTCTGCTCATCAGACTCATCAGACTCATCAGACTGAGGCTGAGAAGTTCAGACGTTCTTCAGTTCAGAAACGTGAGTAACTTCACAGCAGGCCAGTGCAGCTCATCAGACTCATCAGACTCATCAGACTGAGGCTGAGAAGTTCAGACGGCCTTCAGTACAGAAACGTGAGTAACTTCACAGGACGCCAGCGCAGCTCTTCAGACTCATCAGACTCATCAGACTGAGGCTGAGAAATTCAGATGATCTTCAGTTCAGAAACGTGAGTAACTTCACAGCAGGCCAGCGCAGCTCATCAGACTCATCAGACTGAGGCTGAGAAGTTCAGACGGTCTTCAGTTCAGAAACGTGAGTAACTTCACAGGACGCCAGCGCAGCTCTTCAGACTCATCAGACTCATCAGACTTAGGCTGAGAAATTCAGACGATCTTCAGTTCAGAAACGTGAGTAACTTCACAGCAGGCCAGCGCAGCTCATCAGACTCATCAGACTGAGGCTGAGAAGTTCAGACGGTCTTCAGTACAGAAACGTGAGTAACTTCACAGGAGGCCAGCGCAGCTCATCAGACTGAGGCTGAGAAGTTCAGACGGTCTTCAGTTCAGAAACGTGAGTAACTTCACAGCACGCCAGTGCAGCTCCTCACACTCATCACACTCATCAGACTCATCAGACTGAGGCTGAGAAGTTCGGACGGTGTTCAGTTCAGAAACGTGAGTAACTTCACAGCAGGCCAGTGCAACTCATCACACTCATCAGACTAATCAGACTCATCAGACTCATCAGACTGAGGCTGAGAAGTTCAGACGGTCTTCAGTACAGAAACGTGAGTAACTTCACAGAAGCCCAGCGCAGCTCATGAGACTCATCAGACTGAGGCTGAGAAGTTCAGAAGGTCTTCAGTTCAGAAACGTGAGTAACTTCACATCAGGCCAGCGCAGCTCATCAGACTCATCAGACTCATCAGACTGAGGCTGAGAAGTTCAGACGGTCTTCAGTTCAGAAACGTGAGTAACTTCACAGCAGGCCAGAACAGCTCATCAGACTCATCAGACTCATCAGACTGAGGCTGACAAGTTCAGACGGTCTTCAGTACAGAAACGTGAGTAACTTCACAGCAGGCCAGCTCTGCTCATCAGACTCATCAGACTGAGGCTGAGAAGTTCAGACGTTCTTCAGTTCAGAAACGTGAGTAACTTCACAGCAGGCCAGTGCAGCTCATCAGACTCATCACACTCATCAGACTGAGGCTGAGAAGTTCAGACGGTTTTCACTTACAAACGTGAGTAACTTCACAGCAGGAGAGTGCAGCTCATCAGACTCATCAGACTCATCAGACCGAGGCTGAGAGGTTCAGACAGACTTCAGTTCAGAAACGTGAGTAACTTCACCGCAGGCCAGCTCTGCTCATCAGACTCATCAGACTCATCAGACTGAGACTGAGAAGTTCAGACGTTCTTCAGTTCAGAAACGTGAGTAACTTCACAGCAGGCCAGTGCAGCTCATCAGACTCATCAGACTCATCGGACTCATCGGACTCATCAGACTGAGGCTGAGAAGTTCAGACGGTCTTCAGTTCAGAAACGTGAGTAACTGCACAGCAGGAGAGTGCAGCTCATCAGACTCATCAGACTAATCAGACTGAGGCTGAGAAGTTCAGACGTTCTTCAGTTCAGAAACGTGAGTAACTTCACAGCAGGCCAGTGCAGCTCATCAGACTCATCACACTCATCAGACTGAGGCTGAGAAGTTCAGACGGTTTTCACTTACAAACGTGAGTAACTTCACAGCAGGAGAGTGCAGCTCATCAGACTCATCAGACCGAGGCTGAGAAGTTCAGACGGACTTCAGTTCAGAAACGTGAGTAACTTCACCGCAGGCCAGCTCTGCTCATCAGACTCATCAGACTCATCAGACTCATCAGACTCATCAGACTGAGACTGAGAAGTTCAGACGTTCTTCAGTTCAGAAACGTGAGTAACTTCACAGCAGGCCAGTGCAGCTCATCAGACTCATCAGACTCATCAGACCCATCAGACTGAGGCTGAGAAGTTCAGATGGTCTTCAGTTCAGAAACGTGAGTAACTGCACAGCAGGAGAGTGCAGCTCATCAGACTCATCAGACTAATCAGACTCATCAGACTGAGGCTGAGAAGTTCAGACGGTCTTCAGTTCAGAAACGTGAGTAAATTCACAGCAGGAGAGTGCAGCTCATCAGACTCATCAGACTAATCAGACTCATCAGACTCATCAGACTGAGGCTGAGAAGTTCAGACGGTCTTCAGTTCAGAAACGTGAGTAACTTCACCGCAGGCCAGCTCTGCTCATCAGACTCATCAGACTCATCAGACTGAGGCTGAGAAGTTCAGACGTTCTTCAGTTCAGAAACGTGAGTAACTTCACAGCAGGCCAGTGCAGCTCATCAGACTCATCACACTCATCAGACTGAGGCTGAGAAGTTCAGACGGTTTTCACTTACAAACGTGAGTAACTTCACAGCAGGAGAGTGCAGCTCATCAGACTCATCAGACTCATCAGACTGAGGCTGACAAGTTCAGACGGTCTTCAGTACAGAAACGTGAGTAACTTCACAGCAGGCCAGCTCTGCTCATCAGACTCATCAGACTGAGGCTGAGAAGTTCAGACGTTCTTCAGTTCAGAAACGTGAGTAACTTCACAGCACGCCAGTGCAGCTCATCAGACTGAGGCTGAGAAGTTCAGACGGTCTTCAGTTCAGAAACGTGAGTAACTTCACAGCACGCCAGTGCAGCTCATCACACTCATCACACTCATCAGACTCATCAGACTGAGGCTGAGAAGTTCGGACGGTGTTCAGTTCAGAAACGTGAGTAACTTCACAGCAGGCCAGTGCAACTCATCACACTCATCAGACTAATCAGACTCATCAGACTGAGGCTGAGAAGTTCAGACGGTCTTCAGTACAGAAACGTGAGTAACTTCACAGAAGCCCAGCGCAGCTCATGAGACTCATCAGACTGAGGCTGAGAAGTTCAGAAGGTCTTCAGTTCAGAAACGTGAGTAACTTCACATAAGGCCAGCGCAGCTCATCAGACTCATCAGACTCATCAGACTGAGGCTGAGAAGTTCAGACGGTCTTCAGTTCAGAAACGTGAGTAACTTCACAGCAGGCCAGTGCAGCTCATCAGACTCATCAGACTCATCAGACTGAGGCTGACAAGTTCAGACGGTCTTCAGTACAGAAACGTGAGTAACTTCACAGCAGGCCAGCTCTGCTCATCAGACTCATCAGACTGAGGCTGAGAAGTTCAGACGTTCTTCAGTTCAGAAACGTGAGTAACTTCACAGCAGGCCAGTGCAGCTCATCAGACTCATCACACTCATCAGACTGAGGCTGAGAAGTTCAGACGGTTTTCACTTACAAACGTGAGTAACTTCACAGCAGGAGAGTGCAGCTCATCAGACTCATCAGACTCATCAGACCGAGGCTGAGAGGTTCAGACAGACTTCAGTTCAGAAACGTGAGTAACTTCACCGCAGGCCAGCTCTGCTCATCAGACTCATCAGACTCATCAGACTGAGACTGAGAAGTTCAGACGTTCTTCAGTTCAGAAACGTGAGTAACTTCACAGCAGGCCAGTGCAGCTCATCAGACTCATCAGACTCATCGGACTCATCGGACTCATCAGACTGAGGCTGAGAAGTTCAGACGGTCTTCAGTTCAGAAACGTGAGTAACTGCACAGCAGGAGAGTGCAGCTCATCAGACTCATCAGACTAATCAGACTCATCAGACTGAGGCTGAGAAGTTCAGACGGTCTTCAGTTCAGAAACGTGAGTAACTTCACAGCAGGAGAGTGCAGCTCATCAGACTCATCAGACTAATCAGACTCATCAGACTCATCAGACTGAGGCTGAGAAGTTCAGACGGTCTTCAGTTCAGAAACGTGAGTAACTTCACCGCAGGCCAGCTCTGCTCATCAGACTCATCAGACTCATCAGACTGAGGCTGAGAAGTTCAGACGTTCTTCAGTTCAGAAACGTGAGTAACTTCACAGCAGGCCAGTGCATCTCATCAGACTCATCACACTCATCAGACTGAGGCTGAGAAGTTCAGACGGTTTTCACTTACAAACGTGAGTAACTTCACAGCAGGAGAGTGCAGCTCATCAGACTCATCAGACTCATCAGACCGAGGCTGAGAAGTTCAGACGGACTTCAGTTCAGAAACGTGAGTAACTTCACCGCAGGCCAGCTCTGCTCATCAGACTCATCAGACTCATCAGACTGAGACTGAGAAGTTCAGACGTTCTTCTGTTCAGAAACGTGAGTAACTTCACAGCAGGCCAGTGCAGCTCATCAGACTCATCAGACTCATCAGACTCATCAGACTGAGGCTGAGAAGTTCACACGGTCTTCAGTTCAGAAACGTGAGTAACTTCACCGCAGGCCAGCTCTGCTCATCAGACTCATCAGACTCATCAGACTGAGGCTGAGAAGTTCAGACGTTCTTCAGTTCAGAAACGTGAGTAACTTCACAGCAGGCCAGTGCAGCTCATCAGACTCATCACACTCATCAGACTGAGGCTGAGAAGTTCAGACGGTTTTCACTTACAAACGTGAGTAACTTCACAGCAGGAGAGTGCAGCTCATCAGACTCATCAGACTCATCAGACCGAGGCTGAGAAGTTCAGACGGACTTCAGTTCAGAAACGTGAGTAACTTCACCGCAGGCCAGCTCTGCTCATCAGACTCATCAGACTCATCAGACTGAGATTGAGAAGTTCAGACGTTCTTCTGTTCAGAAACGTGAGTAACTTCACAGCAGGCCAGTGCAGCTCATCAGACTCATCAGACTCATCAGACTCATCGGACTCATCAGACTGAGGCTGAGAAGTTCAGACGGTCTTCAGTTCAGAAACGTGAGTAACTGCACAGCAGGAGAGTGCAGCTCATCAGACTCATCAGACCGAGGCTGAGAAGTTCAGACGGTCTTCAGTTCAGAAACGTGAGTAACTTCACAGCAGGAGAGTGCAGCTCATCAGACTCATCAGACTCATCAGACTGAGGCTGAGAAGTTCAGACGGTCTTCAGTTCAGAAACGTGAGTAACTGCACAGCAGGAGAGTGCAGCTCATCAGACTCATCAGACCGAGGCTGAGAAGTTCAGACGGTCTTCAGTTCAGAAACGTGAGTAACTTCACAGCAGGAGAGTGCAGCTCATCAGACTCATCAGACTCATCAGATTGAGGCTGAGAAGTTCAGACGGTCTTCAGTTCAGAAACGTGAGTAACTTCACCGCAGGCCAGCTCTGCTCATCAGACTCATCAGACTCATCAGACTGAGGCTGAGAAGTTCAGACGTTCTTCAGTTCAGAAACGTGAGTAACTTCACAGCAGGCCAGTGCAGCTCATCAGACTCATCAGACTCATCGGACTCATCAGACTGAGGCTAAGAAGTTCAGACGGTCTTCAGTACAGAAACGTTAGTAACTTCACAACAGGCCAGTGCAGCTCATCAGACTGAGGCTGAGAAGTTTAGACGGTTTTCAGTTCAGAAACGTGAATAACTTCACAGCAGGAGAGTGCAGCTCACCACACTCATCAGACTCATCAGACTCATCAGACTGAGGCTATGAAGTTCAGACGGTCTTCAGTACAGAAACGTGAGTAACTTCACAGGAGGCCAGCGCAGCTCATCAGACTGAGGCTGAGAAGTTCAGACGTTCTTCAGTTCAGAAACGTGAGTAACTTCACAGCAGGAGAGTGCAGCTCATCACACTCATCAGACTCATCAGACTCATCAGACTGAGGCTGAGAAGCCCAGACGGTCTTCAGTTCAGAAACGTGAGTAACTTCACAGCAGGCCAACGCTGGGTTTGATCCAGCATCGGATGATGTGTTGAGCTGACTTATTGAAGATCGAAGACTCTGATCAATTTCCTATGATCGACAAGAATACGGAGTCACGTGCCTCAATCAATCCGCGTGTTGCACGCGCTCCGTTTGAACGCTGACGTGCACGCGAGCCACCGCGGGCGGCAAGCGGAGGGGTCTGAACCGTCAGTAAAGGCAGCAAAGTGAGTAAAGTACACAACTTGCTTTGTTATTATTATTATTATTTATTATTGATTACTATCATAGATAAGTGTTTTCCAGAGAGGGTGTGCGGAGCTAGAATTGATCCTAGCGGTAAAAAGTCCTCGTTTACCGCTCAGCCGCTCTGCAGAATTAGCCGACATGGTAACAGGCCGCCGAGCCCCGCGTTTTCCTGACACACAACGCGGCAGAGCGGGACGACGAGCTGGTGGCCACCGGCAGCCGGAGTCCCCTGGCCGGAGTAAAGAAGACAAAGGCGGTTTCGACGTCCGGAGAAGGAGCTCAGCTTAGGTTCGATTAGTGGGAGTTTCTTGACGATAATGAAGTAAAACGAGGCTGTACGTTCGGGTAACAGCTGAGTTAGTTAGCAGGAGCGCTACATATACATAAGTAATAAACAATCATGGCGTTTCTATTGCGCTGTAGTTAACGTTAGACTAACCTCGGCTCATTTAGCGGCTCTCCACACGCCGACGCACCACACATGTAGTACAGTGGAGTGTATTTCCATGTGTATTGGCCTTAAAATAAACACACACACACACACACATATATATATATATATACATGTGTGTGTGTGTGCATGTGTGTGTGTGTGTGTGTCAGCGTAAAACTGATGGTACTAAATGCTGTGCAAGAGTCCGCATTTCATCTCGGGATAGCTTTGCTATGTTATGGTTGATGGTATCCGTTTGTGAACAGGCCGTCTGTTGTGGGTTGTGTCTGTTGTGCAAGGAAGAAGCCTGGCGTCCAAACCGGCTGGACGTGTTCTGACACGTTTGTTTGACTGCAGTTGTACTGATGTGTTTTGTTTTCTCATCCCCTTTTAAAATGATCTGTCTTTTTGAACTCGAACTGAAAGTAAAAGTGAGGCCGTCCTCCCTTCCGCCAGGAGGGATGACGAGGTGCATGTCTGAAGTCCCGCTGCTGTGAGACAGACGGAGGAGACAGACAGGAGGAGCTGCTCCTCCTGTCCGCCTCATACACATCAGCACACGTTGTTCACGTCGTCTCAGCTTCCTAGTCACGTGCTGTTGTGTTATTAAACTACGAAGTGTGTGTGTGTGTGTGTGTGTGTGTGTGTAGAGTGCGGAACAAGTCCGGGCATATCTTCACTGTGGCAGTTCAGCAGTATTTGTGTGTGTGTGTGTGTGTGTGTGTGTGTGTGTGTGTGTGTGTGTGTGTGTATCTCTCTCTGTCTGTCTGTCTCTCATATGTCCTTCTCTCTCTTTCCCTCAGTGTCTGTCTCTCTCTCATCTGTCCTTCTCGGTGTCTGTCTCTCTCATCTGTCCTTCTCTCTCTTTCCCTCGGTGTCTGTCTCTCTCTCATCTGTCCTTCTCTCTCTTTCCCTCGGTGTCTGTCTCTCTCATCTGTCCTTCTCGGTGTCTGTCTCTCTCATCTGTCCTTCTCGGTGTCTGTCTCTCTCATATGTCCTTCTCTCTCTTTCCCTCGGTGTCTGTCTCTCTCTCATCTGTCCTTCTCTCTCTTTCCCTCGGTGTCTGTCTCTCTCTCATCTGTCCTTCTCGGTGTCTGTCTCTCTCATATGTCCTTCTCTCTCTTTCCCTCAGTGTCTGTCTCTCTCTCATCTGTCCTTCTCTCTCTTTCCCTCGGTGTCTGTCTCTCTCTCATCTGTCCTTCTCGGTGTCTGTCTCTCTCATAGGTCCTTCTCTCTCTTTCCCTCGGTGTCTGTCTCTCTCTCATCTGTCCTTCTCTCTCTTTCCCTCGGTGTCTGTCTCTCTCTCATCTGTCCTTCTCGGTGTCTGTCTCTCTCATATGTCCTTCTCTCTCTTTCCCTCGGTGTCTGTCTCTCTCTCATCTGTCCTTCTCTCTCTTTCCCTCGGTGTCTGTCTCTCTCTCATCTGTCCTTCTCGGTGTCTGTCTCTCTCATATGTCCTTCTCTCTCTTTCCCTCAGTGTCTGTCTCTCTCTCATCTGTCCTTCTCGGTGTCTGTCTCTCTCATATGTCCTTCTCGGTGTCTGTCTCTCTCATCTGTCCTTCTCGGTGTCTGTCTCTCTCATATGTCCTTCTCGGTTTCTGTCTCTCTCATATGTCCTCTCTCTTTCCCTCGGTGTCTGTCTCTCTCTCATCTGTCCTTCTCGCTCTCTTTCCCTCGGTGTCTGTCTCTCTCTCATCTGTCCTTCTCTCTCTTTCCCTCGGTGTCTGTCTCTCTCATCTGTCCTTCTCGCTCTCTTTCCCTCGGTGTCTGTCTCTCTCTCATCTGTCCTTCTCTCTCTTTCCCTCGGTGTCTGTCTCTCTCATCTGTCCTTCTCTCTCTTTCCCTCGGTGTCTGTCTCTCTCATCTGTCCTTCTCGCTCTCTTTCCCTCGGTGTCTGTCTCTCTCTCATCTGTCCTTCTCGCTCTCTTTCCCTCGGTGTCTGTCTCTCTCTCATCTGTCCTTCTCTCTCTTTCCCTCGGTGTCTGTCTCTCTCATCTGTCCTTCTCGCTCTCTTTCCCTCGGTGTCTGTCTCTCTCTCATCTGTCCTTCTCTCTCTTTCCCTCGGTGTCTGTCTCTCTCTCATCTGTCCTTCTCACTCTCTTTCCCTCGGTGTCTGTCTCTCTCTCATCTGTCCTTCTCGCTCTCTTTCCCTCGGTGTCTGTTGTGGGAAATAACGGCAGTATTTACAACCATTAGGTTGATCTCTGGATAAGGTTTAGATATATGATGTATGGGTTTACCTGTGTACCATGTATGATTTTTACAAATCAAATGCAGCTATATTTATGCTACATATTTTGTAAAGTTATTGTTTTATCCTAAATATGGTGCAACTGGAAATAATGGTGTCTTAAGGCAGGGTAAATGTAGTATCACCAAACGGCGACAAAACACCTATGGAAAAATAATGGTATCAAGAAGTACAGTATAGTACATGTTAATACCACTAGTACAGTAAAGTACATTTTAATAGAAGTACAGTATAGTACATGTTAATACCACTCGTACAGTATAGTACATGTTAATACCACTAGTACAGTATAGTACATGTTAATAGAAGTACAGTATAGTACATGTTAATACCACTAAAATGCACAAATGTGAAATATAATGGGGTATAAATTCAGGGTGGATCTATTTTGTAAAATCAAAGGTTCAGCCCCGCAACAGGTGGTGGCATAAAGGTGTGTGCATCCGGAGGTCAGACAGCCGCGCCACGGGCCAGCTCGGTATGTAGTTGTGTGACACCAACAGTAAAGCGCTTCACATCAGACCAGAAGGTGTTGGACCTTGATTGATTGACTTTGAAAATAGTGTGAAGAACAAAATTGTCCCACACTGTGTGTCTGTCTCTTTCTTCGTGTCTTACTGACGCCGTAGTAGGGGGACTTGTCAGCCTGTTGAAATGGAACAGCTGCAGACCGTGGCAGTGGTATTCTGTCCACTGCAGGATTCTGCATTCAACATGAACATTTATTGCCCAATATTCAGATGATGGAACGTAGCGACAGCAGTGAGAGGGGACGTTGAAATGCAAATGGTGATTCTTTTCTTTTTAATGCTCATTGACAGGACACATGTCAAGGTGCACTGGTCCTGTTGATTTGTAAACCTTAAATTCAGCATAGAAAGAATGGCTGTTAATCATTCTTTAGTATAATAAGAATGTCTTATTTGCCAAGTTAAGTGTGCACATACAAATTATTTGACATGGTA
Source organism: Lampris incognitus (assembly GCF_029633865.1). Lineage (NCBI taxonomy): Eukaryota > Metazoa > Chordata > Actinopteri > Lampriformes > Lampridae > Lampris > Lampris incognitus. The sequence goes on along the minus strand of NC_079213.1, from coordinate 799,411 downwards.
GGAAGGTCTCATGAAACACCACCCTATTTGTGGGATCTAAGAGTATCTACCCGTCTTAAATATGAAATTGAATAAAGTGATTTAGAAAATATTTTCTGGCATTGCTTATACTAAAATTGGAACAATACAGAGAAGATTAGCATGGCCCCTGCACAAGGATGTTACGCAAACTCGTGACGTGTTCCTCATTTTTAAAAAGAAGAAAAAAAGTATTTTCTGTCCAGGGAGCTACAAGCAGAAACTAACAATGTCACCAATAGAAGAAGCTACACATGGAGTCTACAGTGTTGATGGTAGTCTAAAGCCTGCCTGGTCCTGGTCTAGCCCTCAGAATGAGTCCCAGCTGATGGACTGGTAGCTGTTTAGCTATCAGATTGTCTAGGGGGTGGAGGGTGACTTTGCCCTGCGATGGAAACACAACCATGCTACTGACACAGCATGAGTAAGCAGTGTTTAGTCTCCTACTGGAGCCAGTTAATGACAGTATGACTAAGCCTAGACTAGCCCTGACTTGTTCCAGCACTGCTATGGAACACAATTAGGCAATTTGGTTAAAACAGCTTGATGATTATAGCCAGTGTTAAAGAGTACAGTGGTGATTACAGGTGAACTGGAGGCTGCCAGTAGTATGGCAGTAGCATGGCAGTAGCACGGCAGTAGTACGGCAGCAGCATGGCCGTAGCATGGCAGCAGTATGGCAGCAACATGGCAGCAGTATGGCAGTAGAATGGCAGTAGTATGGCAGCAGCATGGCAGCAGTATGGCAGCAGTATGGCAGTAGCACGGCAGTAGCATGGCAGCAGTATGGCAGTAGCATGGCAGCAGTATGGCAGTAGTATGGCAGTAGCATGGCAGTAGTATGGCAGTAGTATGGCAGCAGCATGGCAGCAGTATGGCAGTAGTATGGCAGCAGTATGGCAGCAGTATGGCAGTAGCATGGCAGCAGTATGGCAGTAGTATGGCAGTAGCATGGCAGTAGTATGGCAGTAGTATGGCAGCAGTATGGCAGCAGTATGGCAGTAGCATGGCAGTAGTATGGCAGTAGCATGGCAGTAGTATGGCAGCAGTATGGCAGCAGTATGGCAGTAGCACGGCAGTAGTACGGCAGCAGTATGGCAGCAGTATGGCAGCAGCATGGCAGTAGTATGGCAGTAGCATGGTAGCAGTATGGCAGCAGTATGGCAGTAGCATGGCAGTAGTATGGCAGTAGCATGGCAGCAGTATGGCAGCAGTATGGAAGTAGCATGGCCGTAGCATGGCAGCAACATGGCAGCAGTATGGCAGTAGAATGGCAGCAGTATGGCAGCAACATGGCAGCAGTATGGCAGCAGCTTGGCAGTAGCGTGGCAGCAGCATCAGTTAAGCCCTGGCTGGCTCGGGTTAGCACGGTGCTGAGGAAGGGCTGGGCTGAGTGCTAGTCCTGACATGTTGAGGCAGCTCTATATAAAGCTGCCAGCCCCAGCCCTGCTCCTCACTGCACTTCATGTACAGAGCAGAGGGAGATGAGCGGCTGCTGGCTCTGCACAGCTGTCTAGGTAGAATTGAATTCATTTTAATAGGTAAGACATAGATTTCCTGTATATTTCTCTGCTGGTTTTGGTGTGAAGTTTACTAGTGGTGATTTGTGTTCTGATATTGTTGATAGCAGTTCAGTTAAATGTGTTCTCTGTGGTACAGGACTAAACAATAGCCACTATCAATGATGTTCTGATGTTAGTGTAGTTCTTTTATTAGCTGCCTTAAAGTGTCAGTAGGTTAATATTAAGTAAACTGCTAGATAGTGATGACTTAAAGTGTCAGTAGGTTAATATTAAGTAAACTGGTAGATAGTGATGATTTAAAGTGTCAGTAGGTTAATATTAAGTAAACTTGTAGATAGTGATGACTAAGTGTCAGTAGGTTAATATTAAGTAAACTGGTAGATATTGATGACTTAAAGTGTCAGTAGGTTAATATTAAGTAAACTGGTAGATAGTGATGACTTAAAGTGTCAGTAGGTTAATATTAAATAAACTGGTAGATAGTGATGATTTAAAGTGTCAGTAGGTTAATATTAAGTAAACTGGTAGATAGTGATGATTTAAAGTGTCAGTAGGTTAATATTACGTAAACTGGTAGATAGTGATGACTTAAAACTGTGTTTTGTGTTGACCAGGTAACTGAAACCGTCACCAAGATGTCAGCTGACAACTGTCTGAACACCAAGCACAACACGGAAGACAACAAACTGGTAAGACTGACTGTTTACTGACTGTTCACTGACTTGACTCTGGCTGGATTATTTACTAACTGACCTCACATTATGAGTCTAATACTCTCACTCTCTGTCTCTCTCTGTCTATCTCCCTCTCTCTCCCTTGCTCTCTGTCTCTCTCTCTCACTTTCTTTCTCCCTCTCTCTGTCTGTCTGTCTCTCTGTCTGTCTGTCTGTCTCTCTCCCTCTGTGTGTGTGTGTGTGTGTGTGTGTGTGTGTGTGTCTTTATGTGTCTCTCTTGGTGTGACTTGCTATGGGGCTGTGTAATATGACGTGTAAATGTAAAGCACTGACTGTTACTATGGAAATGGGATGTCATGGCTAAGCTTTGTGTTTTTGTTAAATGAAGAGCTGTTTTAAAACGCAAGCTTTCTCTTTCTCTTTCTCTTTATCTCTTTGTTTTTATCTTTCTCTGTCTCTTTATATTTATCTATCTCTTTATATAAATCTATCTCTTTCTCTATCTCTTTATATTTATCTTTATATTTATCTATCACTTTCTCTGTTTCTTTATATTTGTCCTCTATATTTATCTCTTCATATTTATCTGTCTCTCTATATTTATCTATCTCTTTATATTTCTCTTTCTCTTTATATTTGTCTATCTCTTTCTTTCTCTTTATATTTATCTCTTTATATTATCTATCTCTTTATATGTCTATTTATCTATCTCTTGTATTTCTCTTTCTCTTTATATTTATCTATCTCTTTCTTGTTACATTTATCTCTACATTATCTATCTCTATATTTATCTTTATATTTATCTATCTCTTTATATTTACCTCACTTTATATTCATTTATCTCTTTCTCTTTATATTTCTCTTTGTATTAATCTATCTCTTTCTCTATCTCTTTATATTTATCTTTATATTTATATATCTCTTTATATTTACCTATCTCTTTATATTTATCTATCTCTTTATATTTATCTTTATCTTTATATTCATCTATCTCTTTATATTTATATTTATCTATATCTTTATCTATATCTTTATATTTATCTATCTCTTTATATTTATATTTATATGTCTCTATATCTTTATATTTCTCTATCTTTTTATCTTTATATTTATCTATCTATATTTATATTTATCTATCTCTTTATATTTATCCATCTCTTTATATTTATTTTTATATTTATATTTATCTATCTCTTTATATTTATCTTTCTCTTTCTCTTTATCTAGGTGAGACCTAAAGTTGAGTTCCATTCGCTGTTACAGCATGCGGGAGCCACTAAAGATGTTTTTACAATGAAGGAGGTACCAACAGCTGTCTGTCTGTTTTACAGTCTCTCTTCAGCTATCTGTCTGTCTGTCTGGTTTGCAGTCTCTCTTCAGCTATCTGTCTGTCTGTCTGGTTTGCAGTGTCTCTTCGTCTGTCTGTCTGTCTGTCTGTCTGTTTTGGAGTGTCTCTTCAGCTACCTATCTGTCTGGTTTGCAGTCTGTCTTCAACTGTCTGTCTGTCTGTCTGTTTTGCAGTGTCTCTTCAGCTATCTGTCTGTCTGGTTTGCAGTCTGTCTTCAGCTATCTGTCTGTCTGGTTTGCAGTGTCTCTTCAGCTATCTGTCTGTCTGGTTTGCAGTCTCTCTTCAACTCTGTCTCTCTTTAGCTGTCTATCTGTTTGTCTGTTTTGCAGTCTCTCTTCAGCTATCTGTCTGTCTGGTTTGCTGTCTCTCTTCAGCTGTCTGTCTGTCTGGTTTGCAATCTCTTCAGCTGTCTGTGTCTGTTTTGCAGTGTCTCTTTAGCTATCTGTCTGTCTGTTTTGCAGTCTCCAGCTGTCTTATCTGTTTTGCAGTGTCTCTTCAGCTGTCTGTCTCTGTTTTGCAGTGTCTCTTCGTCTTGTCTGTCTGTCTGTTTTGGAGTTTCTCTTCAGCTATCTGTCTGTCTGCTTTGCAGTCTCTCTTCAACTGTCTGTCTGTCTGTTTTGCAGTGTCTCTTCAGCTATCTGTCTGTCTGGTTTGCAGTGTCTCTTCAACTCTCTGTCTGTTTTACAGTCTCTCTTTAGCTGTCTGTCTGTCTGTTTTGCAGTCTCTCTTCAGCTATCTCTCTGTCTGTTTTGCAGTGTCTCTTCAGCTGTCTGTCTGGTTTGCAGTCTCTCTTCAGCTGTCTGTCTCTGTTTTGCAGTGTCTCTTCGTCTGTCTGTCTGTCTGGTTTGCAGTCTCTCTTCAGCTGTCTGTCTGGTTTGCAGTCTCTCTTCAGCTGTCTGTCTCTATTTTGCAGTGTCTCTTCAGCTGTCGGTCTGTCTGTTTTGCAGTGTCTCTTCAGCTATCTGTCTGTCTGGTTTGCAGTCTCTCTTCAGCTCTCTGTCTGTCTGTTTTACAGTCTCTCTTTAGCTGTCTATCTGTTTGTCTGTTTTGCAGTCTCTCTTCAGCTATCTCTCTGTCTGTTTTGCAGTGTCTCTTCAGCTGTCTGTCTGTCTGGCTGTTTTGCAGTGTCTCTTCAGCTATCTTGTTTGGTTTGCAGTCTCTCTGTCCGTCAGAGATGTGATAACATTTCCTACCAGGTGTAACAGTTGTGCCAAGCTATAGGAAGCTCTTCAACAGAATCCTTTCATAGACTGACAAGTCACAGCTATCAGTGTCCTTCTGTCTGCATGCTTTCTGTGTTGATGTAGTGCTCAACAACTTCTTTATAAAGATGAGAAGCCTATGATGTGTGTGAGCCAGGTTACACTTCCTTAACGCCATGCTTTCAGAGGAGAGACAGATGTGTCAGCACAATGACACAGCATTTATACCATGACACATTCATTTGATAGTACATTTAAAAAGCAGGTAGGTTATTTGAATGTGTAACTAATAAACCTTGTGTCATCTCGTGAGATGGAAATTGTTGTCACCACTTTGGAGGTGTGTACATGTGAGAGTGTGCGTATGGTACTACAGCTAGCCTGTGTGGACACGGACCACTACATCCGGACATGGAAGTGTTAGCTGCTGCTAGCTGTTACCTCCTCCTACCCCCAACACACATGTGACAACATTACTGCAGGGTCCACTAACTGGTTAGCTATGTTAGCAGGCTGGATTCATCTCTCTCTCTCTCTCTCTCTCTCTCTCTCTCTCTCTCTCTCTCTCTCTCTCTCTCTCTCTCTCTCTCTCTCTCTCTCTCTCTCTCTCTCCTCTTAAAGGTGATGTTCTATCTTGGTCAGTACATCATGCAGAAGCAGCTCTATGACCAAAGAGAACAACACATAGTCCACTGTTCCCATGATGCACTGGGGCAAGTTCTGGGCGTTGACAGCTTTTCTGTTAAGGAGCCCCGGTGAGGAATGGGCGCACACACACACACACACACACACACACACACACACACACACACGTTCATGCATGTGTGTCAGTAGTTAAGCAGGTGTCTTTGCACTACTTCATCCACAACATAAACTGGTTGAGTTGAGTGAGTTACTTCTTCTACTTTGGTTGATTCTTTAGAATGTGTAGGTTGTTACTTCATCAGTTGTATAATATAATTATTACTTCCTGAGTTACTTCATCCGTTGTATAATTAATTATTACTTCCTGAGTTATTTCATCAGGTGTATAATTAATTATTACTTCCTGAGTTATTTCATCAGTTGTATGATTAATTATTACTTCCCGAGTTATTTGATCAGGTGTATAATTAATAATTACTTCCTGAGTTATTTCATCAGTTGTATAATCTAGTTATTACTTCCCGAGTTACTTCATCAGGTGTATAATCTAGTTATTACTTCCTGAGTTATTTCATTAGGTGTATAATTAATTATTACTTCCTGAGTTATTTCATCAGTTGTATAATCTAGTTATTACTTCCTGAGTTACTTCATCGGGTGTATAATCTAGTTATTACTTCCTGGGTTACTTCATCAGGTGTATAATGTGTAGAGACACACACACACACATTACTTCCCGAGTTATTTCATCAGGTGTATAATTAATTATTCCTGATTTATAATCTAGTTATTACTTCCTGAGTTATCAGGTGTATGATGTGTAGACACACACACACACACACACACACACACACACACACACACACACACATCCAGAGTTATTTCATCAGGAGTATAATTAATTATTACTTCCTGATTTATTTCATCAGGTGTATAATTAATTATTACTTCCTGAGTTATTTCATCAGTTGTATAATTAATTATTACTTCCTGGGTTACTTCATCAGGTGTATAATTAATTATTACTTCCTGAGTTACTTCATCAGGTGTATAATTAATTATTACTCCCTGAGATATTTCATCAGTTGCCAGGTATGCCAGATTTATATGCAAACAGATGTACTTTGATTCTTTTTTTGGCCTACTTATTTAAAATGACAGCTCATTCTGAGTCTTTAGATAATCATTCAATCTTTATCTCGGTTCTAACTGTTGAGTTCAACTCATAACTAAAAAAAAAACTGGAAAATGGGAGTTCTGGTGTAGAAGTGCGAGCTGTTGGAAAATGGGAGTTCTGGTGCAGAAGTGCAAGCTTTTGGAAAATGGGAGTTCTGGTGCAGAAGTGTGAGCTGTTGGAAAATGGGAGTTCTGGTGCAGAAGTGTGAGCTGTTGGAAAATGGGAGTTCTGGTGCAGAAGTGTGAGCTGTTGGAAAATGGGAGTTCTGGTGCAGAAGTGTGAGCTGTTGGAAAATGGGAGTTCTGTTGCAGAAGTGTGAGCCGTTGGAAAATTAGAGTTCTGGTGTAGAAGTGCGAGCTGTTGGAAAATTAGAATTCTGGTGCAGAAGTGTGAGCTGTTCATGTCTTGGCACAGCAGTGAGTTTGAAATATAAGACGTTTTCAGCATCAGGATGTGTGCACTGTGCTGTGGTAACAACCGCTCTCTAAATGTCACTAGGACAAAAGACTTGACTGCTTCTTTAGAAGATCAGAGAAAATCACAGTCCTGTATGCATCCGTGGGTAATTTGTTGAAATGGTGGGCAGTTTTATTCCCTACACATCACACACCCTCACACCGTCTCTCAACACCAACTGCATCCTGACGAAGGCACAGCAGGGACTGTATTTTCTGAGGCGTCTCACAAGTTTTGTTATGAGTACCAAAACTCTTGTGAACTCTATCTCAGTACCATGCAGAGGGTCTTGACAGGCACTCACAGTGTTTTTTGGAAACCTGACTGCTCAGGACTGCAGACTGCTGCAAAGGACTAAAGACAGCAGCCAAAATCCTTGGCATGGAGCTACCTCACCGTCATAACATTTACACCACTTGCTGCAAAAGAAAAGCCTGGAACCTCATGGAGGACACCAGCCACCCCACTCGTGTTCTGTTCTCATTCCTTCCATCTACAAACTGTTAGGGAAGCATCAGATCACACACCAGCTGTCTCGGTAATGGTCTCTTTCCACAGGCAGTCAGATTGCCGAACAACTGGTCCACCCATATGCACCTTACATTGTTGTGTTATCGTGTACTGTATGTAGTGCATATAATGTATGATTTCACTGTATACATAGTCTGGTTTTTTGGGATGGCATGTCCTTGTGTTCTTTGCCTTGTGTCCCTTGTGTTGAGGCAGGGAGAACCAGAGCACAAGAGTTTCACTGTATTCTAAATACACATGACAAAGGTGAACTTGAACTCCATCCATCCATCCATCCATCATTATCTCAACCGCTTATCCTGCTCTCAGGATCGCGGGGATGCTGGAGCCTATCCCAGCAGCCATTGGGCGGCAGGTGGGGAGACACCCTGGACAGGCCACCAGGCCATCACAGGGCCCACACACACACATTCATATCTAGGGACAATTTAGTACGGCCGATTCACCTGACCTACATGTCTTTGGACTGTGGGAGGAAACTGGAGCCCCCGGAGGAAACCCACGCAGACACGGGGAGAACATGCAAACTCCACACAAAGGATGACCCGGGACGACCCCAAAGGTTGGACTACCCCGGGGCTCGAACCCAGGCCCTTCTTGCTGTGAGGCGGCCACATTAACCACTGCACCAAGGTGCTGCCCTGAACTCGAACTAGTGGTGTTTAGAACTAGAAGTCAGAGAGAAGTCACGTATTTTACATCTGTGTGGGGAGATGTGTCCAACCAGTCAGAACATCAGCTGATTTCACTTTTTAAGACTGCTTCAGCCAAAGAGGATGAACTATTCAATCAAATCAACTGATGTTGTGACTGATGGGAAAGAAAACCTGCAGACTCTCAGGCCTCCGTGATCATGGTGGTCCAGATCTTATCTAACAGAAGGGGTTTAGAACTACAAGCCATGTGGCTTGTAGTTCGTGATGGTTCGTGATGGCTTGTCAGCCGATCAGATGACGAGATGGGTGGTGCTATCAACCAGTCAGGTGAATAGATGGGTGGTGCTATCAACCAGTCAGGTAAATAGATGGGTGGTGCTGTCAGCCAGTCAGGTAAATAGATGGGTGGGGCTATCAACCAGTCACGTGAATAGATGGGTGGTGCTGTCAGCCAGTCAGATGAATAGATGGGTGGTGCTGTCAACCAGTAAGGTAAATAGATGGGTGGTGCTGTCAGCCAGTCAGGTGACTAGATGGGTGGTGCTGTCAGCCAGTCAGGTGACTAGATGGGTGGTGCTATCAACCAGTCAGGTAAATAGATGGGTGGTGCTGTCAGCCAGTCAGGTGACTAGATGGGTGGTGCTATCAACCAGTCAAGTAAAGTGATGGGCAGTGATTTGATGTTTTGATCTGTTTCAGCATTCTGTTTGCCATGATCACCAAGAACCTTGTGGCCGTTACAACTCAAGGTAGGTCTGTCCTCAACTGTCTGCTAATCTGTCCTCTCGTCTCTTCTCTTGTCCTCCTCTACGGTTGTTATGACTCCGTTCAAAGTGTTGCTTTGAATTTATTTTACAATAAAGCATTATCACACCTTGTATACTCACGTTGTGTGTTTAACTATCTGCCATACCGATACTTGAATGCTGGGAATCTAATTTGTCTGTCGGTCTCTTTGTCTGTCTACCTGTCTCTCTTCATAACTGTCTCTCTAGACGCACAGCCCAGCTTATCACAACAACACAGCCAGACCGACAGAGGAAAAGAGGTGCCACACAAACACACACTTATAAAGCATTGATTGACAGAACCCCAGCGTCCTGAGGCTGATACCGTTGTGTTTTTAGGAGGCGGAGTCAGAGAGTTGCTCCTCTTCTGGGAGGAGCAGCAGCAGGAGGAGGAGGAGACGGAACAGAAGGAGCAGTGATCCAGGTGAGTCCAAGAGGCTCTGCCCATCTTGGCTATCAGCAACGCAACACATGTGTGTTCAGAGTCACTGAACACTGGTTTGACTGTTTAGTATTAAGCCAACTTCCTACTGAGATGTGTGAAGATAGTCCAGTCTTGTAACAGTCCACCAGTGTACAGGCTGATTCACACTGAGATTTCTGCCCCCTTGTAAACTTTGACACTGTCAGCTGAATGCTGTCTGACAGCCAGAGGAAATTACCATTCCTGTTTTTCTCAAAACAGGAACATAGAAATTGCTGTATGAATCTCCAGGCCCAGGGCGTCCGGGTAGCATAGCGATCTAGTCCGTTGCCTATCAACACGGGGATCGCCGGTTCGAATCCCCGTGTTGCCTCCGGCTTGGTCAGGCGTCCCTACAGACACAATTGGCCATGTCTGCAGGTGGGAAGCCAGATGTGGGTATGTGTCCTGGTCGCTGCAGTAGCGCCTCCTCTGGTTAGTCGGGGCACCTGTTCGGGGGGGGGGGAGATAGCGTGATCCTCCCATGCGCTACGTCCCCCTGGTGAAACTCCTCACTCTCAGGTGAAAAGAAGCAGCTGGCGACTCCACATGTATTGGAGGAGGCATGTGTTAGTCTGCAGCCCTCCCCAGATCGGCAAAGGGGTGGAGCAGTGACCAGGATGGCTCGGAATAGTGGGGTAATTGGCCGGATACAATTGGGGAGAAAAAGGGGGAATCCAAAAAAGAAATCTCCAGCCCCAAGCCAGTACTCCGAGTTAGGTAACTTGAGTCTTACTGTGGCGTTCTCCTCCATTAAATGACACAGACGTTAACACTGTGTTCAGACTGCTACTTCCCAACACTCCTTGTTTTGCATATCTGGTTTGACTTGGATTACTGTGCTCTAGTTTGTACATAAAAATGCCATGTGGAAGCAGACCTTTCTCAAACCAAATTCAGATTCGGATCATGTTTCTGTAGCTGCGTCTCAGTTTGACCACTTAGATTGAACCACAACTATCTTGCTTGCCCTTCCACGTCCAAAAACAAACCATGGAACAAGTCCATGTGGAGGAGATCCAGGAGAATAGTCTGTGATGGACCAACATAGAGACTGCATGTTAGCTTTGTGCTTTGCTCTGTGAAAGGGTGCTGCAGAGCAAGACAACCTGGAAGTCACTGACAGAAAGAAGACGCGTCAAGTCAATTTTATTTCTGTAGCCCATTATCACAAATTACAAATTTGCTTCAGTGGGCTTCAGATGACAAGATGGCTTTGCCTATCAACCAATCAGGTGAATAGATGGGTGGTGCAGGTGAAAACTCCTCACATCTGTCAGTCTCAGTGTAATGATGTTGGAATGTGTATTCCTGCATTATGTTTATATGGCTAGGAGTTCAACTTATGGTCATGTGTGTTTATTAATGCATACTGATGTCAATCAATCAATCAAGTTGCATTTTATATATATACACTACCGTTCAAAAGTTTGGGATCACATTGAAATGTCCATATTTTTGAAGGAAAAGCACTGTACTTTTCAATGAAGATAACTTTAAACTAGTCTTAACTTTAAAGAAATACACTCTATACATTGCTAATGTGGTAAATGACTATTCTAGCTGCAAATGTCTGGTTTTTGGTGCAATATCTACATAGGTGTATAGAGGCCCATTTCAAGCAACTATCACTCCAGTGTTCTAATGGTACAATGTGTTTGCTCATTGGCTCAGAAGGCTAATTGATGATTAGAAAACCCTTGTGCAATCATGTTCACACATCTGAAAACAGTTTAGCTCGTTACAGAAGCTACAAAACTGACCTTCCTTTGAGCAGATTGAGTTTCTGGAGCATCACATTTGTGGGGTCAATTAAACGCTCAAAATGGCCAGAAAAAGAGAACTTTCATCTGAAACTCGACAGTCTATTCTTGTTCTTAGAAATGAAGGCTATTCCATGCGAGAAATTGCTAAGAAATTGAAGATTTCCTACACCGGTGTGTACTACTCCCTTCAGAGGACAGCACAAACAGGCTCTAACCAGAGTAGAAAAAGAAGTGGGAGGCCGCGTTGCACAACTGAGCAAGAAGATAAGTACATTAGAGTCTCTAGTTTGAGAAACAGACGCCTCACAGGTCCCCAACTGGCATCTTCATTAAATAGTACCCGCAAAACACCAGTGTCAACATCTACAGTGAAGAGGCGGCTGCGGGATTCTGGGCTTCAGGGCAGAGTGGCAAAGAAAAAGCCATATCTGAGACTGACCAATAAAAGAAAAAGATTAAGATGGGCAAAAGAACACAGACATTGGACAGAGGAAGACTGGAAAAAAGTGTTGTGGACGGATGAATCCAAGTTTGAGGTGTTTGGATCACAAAGAAGAACGTTTGTGAGACGCAGAACAAATGAAAAGATGCTGGAAGAATGCCTGACGCCATCTGTTAAGCATGGTGGAGGTAATGTGATGGTCTGGGGTTGCTTTGGTGCTGGTAAGGTGGGAGATTTGTACAGGGTAAAAGGGATTCTGAATAAGGAAGGCTATCACTCCATTTTGCAACGCCATGCCATACCCAGTGGACAGCGCTTGATTGGAGCCAATTTCATCCTACAACAGGACAATGACCCTAAACACACCTCCAAATTGTGCAAGAACTATTTAGAGCAGAAGCAGGCAGCTGGTATTCTATCGGTAATGGAGTGGCCAGCGCAGTCACCAGATCTGAACCCCATTGAGCTGTTGTGGGAGCAGCTTGACCGTATGGTACGCAAGAAGTGCCCATCCAACCAATCCAACTTGTGGGAGCTGCTTCTGGAAGCGTGGGGTGCAATTTCTCCAGATTACCTCAACAAATTAACAGCTAGAATGCCAAAGGTCTGCAATGCTGTAATTGCTGCAAATGGAGGATTCTTTGACGAAAGCAAAGTTTGATGTAAAAAAAATCTTATTTCAAATACAAATCATTATTTCTAACCTTGTCAATGTCTTGACTCTATTTTCTATTCATTTCACAACATATGGTGGTGAATAAGTGTGACTTTTCATGGAAAACACAAAATTGTTTGGGTGATCCCAAACTTTTGAACGGTAGTGTAAATATGTTCAGAAGTATACTAATACAATTACAGGAGTAATACTAATGTCTTTATGCATGTTCAGTAACCCAGGTAAGGAAATCACTGAAAGGTGAGTCAGTTCATCTGGACACAACTTTTACTGACGGAGACATTTCATCATCATCTACGTGACCTCTTCAGTCTCACCTGACTGCAGGTGTCCCCACCCTTATAAACAATACAGTGACTGCAGGTGTCCCCACCCATTTAAACAATACAGTGACTGCAGGTATCCCCACCCTTACAAACAATACACTGACTGCAGGTGTTCCCACCCTTACAAACAATACAGTGACTGCAGGTATCCCCACCCTTACAAAACAATACAGTGACTGCAGGTGTCCCCACCCATTTAAACAATACAGTGACTGCAGGTATCCCCACCCTTACAAACAATACACTGACTGCAGGTGTTCCCACCCTTACAAACAATACAGTGACTGCAGGTATCCCCACCCTTACAAACAATACAGTGACTGCAGGTGTTCCCACCCTTACAAACAATACACTGACTGCAGGTGTTCCCACCCTTACAAACAATACAGTGACTGCAGGTGTTCCCACCCTTATAAACAATACAGTGACTGCAGGTGTCCTCACCCTCACAAACAATACAGTGACTGCAGGTGTCCTCACCCTTATAGACAATACAGTGACTGCAGGTGTCCCCCCCCTTATAAACAATACAGTGACTGCAGATGTCCCCACCCTTATAAACAATACAGTGACTGCAGATGTCCCCACCCTTATAAACAATACAGTGACTGCAGGTGTCCCCACCCTTATAAACAATACAGTGACTGCAGATGTCCCCACCCTTATAAACAATACAGTGACTGCAGATGTCCCCACCCTTATAAACAATACAGTGACTGCAGATGTCCCCACCCTTATAAACAATACAGTGACTGCAGATGTCCCCACCCTTATAAACAATACAGTGACTGCAGATGTCCCCACCCTTATAAACAATACAGTGACTGCAGATGTCCCCACCCTTATAAACAATACAGTCGCATAATAACCCAAGCCAACCATCGGCTTCATATGCAGATTGCTGTAACCATTAAACTAGAGTTACAGTGACCATGTGTACTATTCACAGAGGATTGGGGAATAGTTGCAATCACAGCACTGTAAGATGGTGACGGATGTACTCTTAGCTCTCCTCACCCCACCCCCTCGGTTCAAGGATGGTCATTCCCTCTTCACATAGATGGCCTCTTTGTCTCCCCGTTCAAACCAGCGTTCCTTCCTATCAAGGATGTGCACATCCTCATCCCTGAAAGAGTGGCCACTGGCCTGTAGATGGTGTAGACTGTGGAGTCCTGGTTTGACGTGTTAGCTCTCCTGTGCTGTGCCATCCTCTTGGCCAGCATCTGTTTGTTTCCCTGATGTAAGAGCCGGGAGGTCACTTAGATGAGTGATGAAACGGTTCTCTCCATAAACACTGTCCAGGTGAACTGATTCAACTTTCTGGGAGTAATACTGATGTTTTCCAATTTATTCATATTTATGCAAGTGTAGTAATACGGCAACATCCACCAGGTCCTTCTCGCTGTGCAGAGGATGAGGAAGAGGAGGAGGTGGGGGGCAAGAGGAGGAGGTCTGACAGTTACTCCTTGACATTTGATGACAGCTTGTCTTGGTGTGTGATTGGTGGGCTTGGAAGTGGGCGGGACCGGCACAGCAGCCAATCATCTGATAGTCATAGCACAGTAAGTTTTACTCACAAACACGTGTGCACAGACTCAGACACTGAATAACACAACAACACAGAGTCACAGACCCACAATTCAACCTACACAGTATTTCTAACCCTGAGCTGGTTGGCTTCAGTCTGGCAGGTCGGAGGTGAGTTCATCTGACAGCGATAATTTCAGTGTGGAGTTTGAGGTAGAATCCATCGACTCTGACAACTATGATGATGAAGATGCGTCTTTATCAGGAGAAGACCAGGTACACACACACACACACACACACACACACTGACAAACGCTTTCAGTCTGAGAGCGAGGGAGTTTAAATCTATTAACTGTGACACAAGAGTCCTAAAACAAGAACCGAAATCGTCTTGTTTGTTTCTTAACACAGTACTATGTTTTTACCGTCATTGGTCCTTGGTTTACGCTTTGGCTTTTGGGTTTTCTGGCATGTCCGGTACCCTCTTCTCTTAAGGGCTCACTATTACACCACCTCTACGCTGGCTGAGGAGGTTGTAGAACTCACCTGCGTCCTCTGAAACACGTGGAGTCACCGACTGCTTCTTTCCACCTGCAGCTTTATCCTGGGGTACTATAAAGCTACAGATTTCATTTCTGCAGACTAAAGATTACCCTTAAATGCAAGAGCTCTCTGAGCTCCATTATGAATGAGGATGATGGGGTCTAGTCGACTCTTATAGACAAGTGAACCCAAACCTTCCTTCAGAGACAGGATGGATATATCTATACACACACACACACACACACACACACACACACATATGTGTGTGTGTGTGTGTGTGTGTGTGTGTGTGTGTGTGTGTGTGTAGATATGGCAATCAGAAAATCCATTGGCATGAGTTTCAGTGACGATTTCAGCCACATTAACATACCATGTTTCCCAGACTACAAGCTGCACTGGAGTATAAGTTGTATTCAGCAAAAAATGTGTTATGAGGGGAAAAAAAACATTGAAGTGGCGTCGGTGTTTAAGTAGTATTTATATGTTGGTACCATAGAACTTGATTACAGTAGAACGGACACTCCAATTCAAATCAACATAGCAGGAACCACTGCCGTTGCAGGGAACTGTGACAGCTGTAGCAGCTAATAGTCCATGGGCCAGAGCCCAAAATTTCCTATTTCGGTACACTCAAGGTGGCAAAACTTACTTATAATTTTTGAAAGGATCCATGTCTGTAGATGATATTTTGGTATGATAACCATTCCTGAGTGGCAGCTGTATCACAGTTATCAGCTCATGAAGTTAACCACCCCCTAAAGTAAATTGCATTTTAGACGCTGGTGCATATCCTGGTTTAGCCTCATGGTCAGGACATTTTTCAATGTTCTATAATATTGTCTTTGGTATCATTTTAAAGGGGACCTTCTTAGCTTTCATTCAAGCCCTGTTGTGGATATTTCTCACAAATATAGAGGTCACTTGAGCTCTTCAACCCGTCAATAACACACATCTTTCTGCAATGTTCGCCTAAACTATATACTTTCTTTTAGCCCTGTGGCATCTAGGAATATCAGGGACACAAAACACAAAAACTGGAATACTCACAGGACTGTAAAGATTCAGGAAATGTATAATATACCCATACTATTTCATTGTGTGAGGTGATTGTGAACCTTAAATTAGAAGGGCATTATTACTAAGAAACTAACTAGACCAAAGCCAGTTAGTCCATGGGTCAGACCAGATATCGATATCACCCAAGGTGACACAACTTCACTGGTGCCATTTTATTTGGTACACTAACAGAAGTAAAATAATACATGATAACCTTTCCAAATGAGCAGCTATTTCATTTTTCTTTCAGGAAACCTGTTTCTGTGCCTCTCACGATTGTGTATTTGCCCAGATTTTTACAAATATAGCATTTCAACAACCCTGGTACTGATTAGCCTAGCTTAAACTCTGGGACAGTTCTTAGTTGGCCAACAACCAAGGATAACCAGTACTGTGTACTTCCATTCATTGTGCTAAGCTAGGCTAACGTGCAGCCAGATAGCTTTCTACTAAACACATATAGAGGAAACTGGTATCTATCTTCTTGTCTCACTCTGGAGAAGATTGTAAGCTAATTTCCCATAATGTTAGCATGTTCTTTTAATGTATATGTTAATATGATTAGTTAGAGTGGCTACGAGGAACTTTCATCTTGTGTTGATTTTAGCGGCCTCATGTGGACAAAATACAGCTGTTGCATAGCAACTAGGTAATGTATCTATTTGTGGCTATGTAAGATAAATAATGGTAATATGACGCTGGTGAAGCAAAGTAAACTTTGTTTTAGTAGTGTTCATACACCTAAGTTACATGTATTTGTTTGTATGTGGCAGGTGAAAACTGACTGAATATGGCCACTGGTGAACAAGCAAGTTTTTACCCAATACCAAAGCGCCCACGGGTGGAGTGCATTATCCACTGTTCTGATGATACAGATAAGCTGGTTTCACTACAAAGTGTCGACTCATGGAGAACTCTGCTCAGGGCAGCTCAGATACGAAATCATGCACCAGTTTTGAAACTGGCAAAAGACATTCCTGAGGGACAGATTCCAGCAATCTACTACCACAGAAAGTGTCGCAGTATCTTCACTATGAAGCAAATTCTTGATGGCCTCCTTGCAAAAGAAAAGAAAAGTTGTGTCTCTGCTGAAGAGAAACAATCTAAGAGAGTAGCTCGACATGCTCCAAGTACATCTAGGACTTATGATGCAGAGTGCATATTTTGTCAGAAAAACAGCAAATATTCCAAGAGACAGAATACGAGAGAAGTACTGGTGCAGTGTCGAGAACTGCGAGCTGATGCAAAGATCAGGAGTGCAGCCACAAAGAAAAGGGACAGCAGAATCCTTGCCATTGTGAGTAGACCTTGTAGCAGCTGAAGGGCACTACCACAGGTCATGCTATAGACTTTACACCAAAGAAGAGGTTTCCAAAGGAGAGGTTGCCAGCAATGAAGATGATGATGCTGCAGCCCAGTATGAAGCTGCTGTGAATAAGGCATACAATGAGCTGTTCCTCTTCATCAGGATGGAGCTTTTTGGCAATCCTCAAGTGATGACAATGACTGATCTCTCTTCTAGACTGGTAGCTTCAATGAACTCCCAAGGCATTGCCCAAGTCAAGGAATCAACCAAGAAGCACATAAGGCGAAACCTGGAGAGTGAGTTTGCTGGAGCCTTGCAGATATTCCCTGATGAGAAAGGAAAATTCCTCCTCTATCCCGATAACTTGTCCATGAGGGAACTTGCCAAAGAAAATCAGTCTCTCAAAAGGGAGCTGCAGACCCTGAAAAGTGTCAGTGCACAAGATGTTATAGCCAAAGCAGCCATCAATTTGAGAGCAGACATTAAAAGTCAAGATGTTCCTCAAACCTGGCCGCCTGAAGTCAAACCAGAAGCAGAATGTCCTACCATTCCAGAGTCGCTCATTATCTTCCTGTACTCTCTACTCACAGGCTCAAATGATCCTGATCATGCATCCCAGAGAGTGCAGTGCCTTCTGCAGTCATTTGGCCATGACATAGTATATGCAGTGACATGTGGAAATACCAAGCCTTCCAAGCACATTGTTCTGCCATTCAGTGTCAAATCGTTGACAGGAAATGTAGAGTTGATAAACATCCTCAACCGACTTGGTCACAGTGTGTCCTATTCACAGATGGAAGAGATCAACACTGCCCTGTGTCTCCAGAAACTCTCATTATCAGGGAGGGGCATTGCCCTTCCAGCTAACATCCATCCTGGCATATTCACAACTTTAGCCTGGGACAATATCGACCGTCTTGAAGAAACTGTCAGTGGTGAGGGAACATCTCACAGAGTCAATGGGATTGCTGTGCAAGCAAAGCCAGTCAACCCACTTCCTGTCCAACCCATGCCCACTGTTCCCAAAACAAAGAAGAGAAGCATTGATGGACCCCCACCAATGTTACCAACTTACAATGCTGGACAACGGGTAGGGCCACCACAAAGCAAAAAGTCAGATGCCGATACTGCAGCCAATACTAAGCTTGCCAGAGAGAAAAACCTTCTTTGGGTCCTAGCACGCATGTCACAACAAGAAGAACAGTCAGTCAGCAGCTGGACAGGCTTCAACATCCTGACTCGAGGAGAGATGACGGTCATCCCCGACAATATAGGCTATCTGCCTACCATCAATGCTCCAGCGACACAAATGTCTACTGTCAACGAGGTGCTTAACCAGTCACTGAGCATCATGCAGTGCTTAGGCCTGAGGAAGATTGTCTGTGTATTTGACCAAGCCCTGTATGCGAAGGCTGTCGAGATCACATGGAAACACCATGACAAGTTCCATGATATCATCGTTAGGCTTGGGGTATTCCACACCATCTGCACACTGCTGGCAATAATAGGAAAGCGTTTCCAAGATGCTGGACTCAAAGACCTCTGCATTGAGTCTGGCATGATTGCAGAAGGCTCAATTGCTGGTGTTATGGATGGCCGCAAGTACAACAGGGCAGTGCGACTACACAAGCTCCTGTATGAGGCTCTCATGCGACTGACCTTGAATGGTTTCCTGTCCTGGTTGGAAGAAACTCACAGGAATGACATGGTTCACCTGAATGAGACACTGAAGACCATTGACAGCCTTGGGAAAGAAGTCTCACAACATGCTTTGAAGGAGGTCCTCGAGAACAGCTCTTGTACACGCATCATGGATCTATTTGAAGTCTACCATGAGTTCCTTAGAGGTGGAAACGGCAGCCTCTCGAACTTCTGGATGTCCTATTTGGACATGGTTGAAATCTTGTTGGGGCTCATCCGAGCATCCAGAGAGGGAGACTGGATGCTACACTTGGCTAGCATTCGAGCAATGATCCCATGGTGCTTTGCTTATGACAGGATGAATTATGCACGCTACCTCCCCTACTACTACGCCCAGATGTCTGAGCTGCCCATCACACACCCAGATGTGTACACAGAATTCATGGAAGGAGGCTTCTCAGTCCAACTGGGCTCCACCAATCCCTTTGGCCGAATCCCTGTTGACCAAGCTATAGAAGAAACGGTGAACAAAGACACCCAAACAGCTGGAGGGACAAAGGGATTCAGCTTGAAGCCAGGAGCTGTGACCAAATATTATCTCACAGCTGAGTATAGAAGCATGTACCTCAGACAGCTGAGAGACCTGACAGGTCAAGGCAGGTGCAAATGGTCTCATCCAGATCTACAGAGTCCAAGGATCAAGAGAGATGAAGCAGATGTCCAGTCTCTCATGGACCTTATGGAGAATAACTGGCTCAATCCTATGTCCCCTGATGAGATTGATTTGGTTAGCCTCTCCACTGGCAACATGGCTCCACCTGATGTGACCATCGATCTCTTGAGAGCTCTTGAGAAAGGAAAAGAGGCCTACCAAGCATTCCAGCAAACAAGGTTAGATGCAGACCCACCACCTGTGAAATTCCACGACAAGATGACCAAGCAAAGTCTGAAAACATTCTCCAATGTCAGCACAAAACAAGCTCATGGAAAGAAAGCACAGGATGTGGTTCTGAAGGCAGATAGAAACCTTTTCAGTCACATGATCCTGGTGGCTGAAAGCAGGAAGGTGAATCTGAAGGATGTCCTTGCCTACCCATTGGGCCCACTACCATGGGCACTGGCAAATGATGGGTCCTTACGAAAAACAAACAAGGCTGCACTTGCCAGAGAGCTTGAAAAGAATGTATCTCCTGCAGAAGACATCCCAATCCCATCTACTTCCATCATTGATGGGATGAGCCTGGTCCAAAAAATGAATGGCAACAACAAAACCTTTGCACAGGTGGCAGAGTCAGCCTTGACCCAGGTCCTCCATGAGGGAGCACAGAGTGGGAGGATTGATGTTGTTTTTGATGTCTATCACCAGACTTCGATCAAAGATGCTGAACGACTGAACCGGGGTGGAGACATCACTCTCCAGTACAAGAATCTTGCAGGGGGACACCACGTCCAGCAGTGGAGAAAATTTCTGTGCAGTTCCTCCAACAAGACCAGTCTCATCAAGTTTCTGGTGGAAGAGTGGAAACTCCCACGATACAGAGCTATGCTGCATGGCAAGGTGTTGTACATGACCTGTGAGGAAACCTGCTACAAGTTGACAGAAGATGGGTGTGAGGAAGCAGCAGAACTGCACTCCACACATGAAGAAGCTGACACCCGTCTGCTCCTGCATGCATTGCATGCAGCAAATGCAGGCTCAAAGTCAGTTATCGTCACAGCTGAGGACACTGATGTCATGGTGCTTTGTCTTGGCTTCCAGAAGGACATCACCTGTCCCATCTACCAGAAGTGTGGGACTCAGAACCGCACACGGTTTGTCGACATCACCAAACTGGCAAGTTCACTTGGAGACAGCATCTGTGATAGCCTAATTGGCTTACATGCCTTCACAGGCTGCGACACTGTCAGTGCATTCGCTGGTCGAGGGAAGCTGAATGCCCTGAAGATAGTGAGAAAGCACACTTCCTGCCAAGAGACTTTTAGTCAACTGGGACAGACATGGAATGTGAGTGATGAGCTGTTCCAGAAAATTGAGCAGTTCACCTGTCGGATGTATGTTGCTAATAGCAGCACTGCTGAGGTGAACAAACTGCGTTACCAGCTCTTCTGCACCAAAAGGGGAGAGGTTGAGTCCAGCCAGCTGCCACCATGTAGAGACTGTCTCTTTATGCATGTTCAACGAGCCAACTATCAGGCAGCAATATGGAAGTGCTGTCTGCAGGCTAACCCTGTGGTGCCAAGCCCTACTGAGTATGGATGGACAGACGATGAAGGCAAGCTGGCCATTTACTGGATGCGCTCCCCACCTGCACCAGATGTGGTCTTGGAAATGCTAACATGCAAGTGTGTGCATTCATGCAAAATGCCAAGCTGCATGTGCCTGTCAAATGGACTTCCATGCACAGACATGTGCAGGTTACAGACCTGCAGTAACCAAAAACAGCAGGATGGTCCAGAACTGGACTTTGAACTTGGGGAGTCTGATGATGAGAGAAACGAGCAGTTTGATGAATGACAGTGTGATGATTCTGATGGTATTACTGTGGTAGTAGTCTATTGATGCACAGGATGTTGATTCTGGACTTGGTTACCCAGAGCTTGATAACAATAATGTAACCATATTCACATATACCCATTACCATTACATATACCCACTAATGATATGGGATTACATTTATCATTGACTAAGTATATGTAAATGTCAATGTTGTTTAAAATATTAAAATAGTTCATTACCTCACTATGGTATTCCTTTTTATCATGTATTTTGATTGTGTATTTAAACAAATGTATAGAGACCAGTTTGTGACCTAACTGGCTTTGGTCTAGTTCTCATTTAAGGCTCACAATCACCTCACACAATGAAATAGTATGGGTATATTATACATTTTCTGAATCTTTACAGTCCTGTGAGTATTCCAGTTTTTGTGTCTTGTGTCCCTGATATTCCTAGATGCCACAGGGCTAAAAGAAAGTATATAGTTTAGGCGAAAATTGCAGAAAGATGTGTGTTATTGATGGGTTGAAGAGCTCAAGTGACCTCTATATTTGTGAGAAATATCCACAACAGGGCTTGAATGAAAGCTAAGAAGGTCCCCTTTAAAATGATACCAAAGACAATATTATAGAACATTGAAAAATGTCCTGACCATGAGGCTAAACCAGGATATGCACCAGCGTCTAAAATGCAATTTAGTTTAGCGGGTGGTTAACTTCATGAGCTGATAACTGTGATACAGCTGCCACTCAGGAATGGTTATCATACCAAAATATCATCTACAGACATGGATCCTTTCAAAAATTATAAGTAAGTTTTGCCACCTTGAGTGTGCCGAAATATCGTCTGGCCCATGGACTATAACTTCTGTATACACTTCTGTATAAATCCACTTACGGCAAGTTGCGGACTTTTTTTTTCTTTAGTCACGGACTCGCTGAAGTGAGGTTTTGCAGTAACAACCAAAGGAGGAGTGGAATAGTACAAACATTTATGGGCCCACCGACGTGTGTTGGAACCATAATAACAAACAGCAATCGCCATTTTCTTTTGAACTTCTCAAGACCATGGCAAACAGTTCAATGTCCGTTCTACTTTCTTTCAATTTTTATGGGTGGTAAAGTATTTTTTCAGTTGAGTCACAGGATTAAACAGTGCCATCAAGTGGTCTTAGTTCAAATGCAGCGTATTCATCTGACAAGATTACATTGTATAAATCGCTTTGGAATATAAGTCGCAACAGAATTATAGTCCAGGAAATATGGTAGTCAAATGCATCAGTGTCATGGGAACATATTTTGAGCATTTAAAAATCAATAAAAGGAGGCGTCCGGGTAGCGTAACGGTCTATTCCGTTGCCTGCCAACAGGGGGATTGCTGGTTCGAATCCCCGTGGTATCTTCGGCTTGGTCGGGCGTCCCTACAGACACAATTGGCCGTGTCTGCGGGTGGGAAGCCGGATGTGGGTATGTGTCCTGGTCGCTGCACTAGCGCCTCCTCTGGTCGATTGGGGCGCCTGTTCAGGGGGAGGGGAAACTGGGGGAATAGCGTGTTCCTCCCACACGCCACATCCTCCTGGTGAAAGTCCTCACTGTCAGGTGAAAAGAAGCAGCTGGAGGAGACGTGGTAGTGTGCAGCCCCCCCCCCCAGGTCAGAAGACTGGGGTAATTGGCCGGGTACAATAGGGGAGAAAAAGGCGGGGGGGGATAGTAACAAAAATTCACGGCATTGTCTGATATGCATCTTACCCAAGTCAAGGTGTTTGCCATGTTCGATGTTGTTGAACGATAAGCAAATTCTTGCTTATAGAGTTTGCATTTAACTTTGTTAGTTTTGTCCTTCAAAAGTTTGAAGTGCCGCCATACTTTAGACTTCGTCTGAGACATGGTTATAGATAACCTAGTTTGTTAACCACTCAGCCTCAGGTTTCAGCTTCTCTCATCAGTTAACCTCCAGCACATGTTGTCACATGTTTTATTTTTTCTTAGTGAGTGAGCTCGCCCTGCTAGAATAGAATAATGAGATGCACACTGACAAAAAATAAAGAAAAAGACTACTCACCGAGGGGGTCACCAGCAGATTATTCGGTTTATCAACTTTCAGGAGACAGCCTTAGATATATAGTTACTGAAACATACGCTACCCAAGGACAAACCTAAACCAAATCAATATCTACTTCTACTACTACTACTACTACTACTACTTTTGGCTGCTCCCGTTTGGGGTCGCCGCAGCGGGTCATCGTTTCCATCTCTTCCTGTCCTCTGCATCTTCCTCTGTCACACCAGCCACCTGCATATTCTCTCTTACCACAGCCATAAACCTCCTCTTTGGCCTTCCTCTTCTCCTCTTCCCCGGCAGCTCCATATTCAGTATCCTTCTCCCAGTATACCCAGCATCTCTCCTCCACACATGTCCAAGCCATCTCAATCTTGCCTCTTGCTTTGTCTCCAAACCGTCCAACCTGAGCTGTCCCTCTAATATACTTGGTCCTAATCCTGTCCTTCTTCATCACTCCCACTGAAAATCTTATCATCTTCATCTCTGCCACCTCCAGCTCCACCTCCTGTCTTTTCATCAGTGCCGCTGTCTCCAAACCATACAGCATAGCTGGTCTCACTACCATCTTGTAAACCTTCCCTTTAACTCTTGCTGGTACCCTTCTGTCGCAAATCACTCCTGACACTCTTCTCCACCCACTCCACGCTGCCTGCACTCTCTTCTTCACCTCTCTTCTGCACCCCCCGTTACTTTGGACAGTTGACCCCAAGTATTTAAACTCATATACCTTCGTCACCTCTACTCCTTGCATCATCACCATTCCACTGTCCTCCCTCTCATTCACGCATATGTATTTCATCGTGCTCCTACTGACTTTCATTCCTCTTCCTTTTCTGCATACCTCCAACTTTCCAGGTTCTCCTCCACCTGCTCCCTACTCTCGCTACAGATCCCAATGTCATCCGCAAACATCATAGTCCATGGAGACTCCTGCCTGATCTTGTCCGTCAACCTGTCCATCACCATTGCAAACGAGAACGGGCTCAGACCCGATCTTTTTTTTTTTTTCACCCCAATTGTACTTGACCAATTACCACACTCTTCTGAGCCATCCTGGTCACTGCTCCTCCACCCCTCTGCTGATCCAGGGAGGGCTGCAGACTACCGCATGTCTCCTCCGATACATGTGGAGTCACCAGACGCTTCTTTTCACCTGACAGTGAGGAGTTTCACCAGGGGGATGGGAGGATCACGCTATTCCCCCCAGTTCCCCCTCCGCTCTGAACAGGTACCCCGACCGACCAGAGGAGGCGCTAGTGCAGCGACCAGGACACATACCCACATCTGGTTTCCCTCCCGCAGACATGGCCAGTTGTGTCTGTAGAGACACCCGACCAAGCCGGAGGTAACACGGGGATTCGAACCGAAGATCCCTGTGTTGGTAGGCAACGGAATAGACCGCTACGCTACCCAGATGCCCTCAGAGCCGATCCTTGATGTAATCCCACCTCCACCTTGAACCCATCTGTCATTCCAACTGCACACCTCACCACTGTCACACTTCCCTAATACATATCCTGCACCACTCCTACATACTTCGCTGCAACTCCTGACTTCCTCATACAATACCACACCACCTCCCTCGGCACCCTGTCGTATGCTTTCTCTAAATAAGGAACACGTTATTTGTCATTTCATCTCATGTACTTTCGCACATGAAATGAAACGAAATGTCATTTCCCCCAGCCCACAGCAGTGCAACATACAGTCAAAAACACATCCAAGAGGGTCCGCGGAGGTGTAGCGGTCTAAGCATCAGCTTTGCATCGATGCAGTTGCCCACTGGGGACTGGGGTTCGCGCCCCGGTCTCGTCAGATCCGACTATGGCCGGACTCGATGAAGCAGCAATCATTGGCAACGCTGTCTTCGGTAGGGGGGCGGAGTCGGCTTGTGTTCGTCACGTGAATGTGTCTCTGTGTGTGTCGGAAAAAACAGTGGTTCGGCCTGGAGTTGCCTTGTCATGAAAGTGGGGAGGCGGTCTCCTTCAAGACTGCTGGCCGGAGAGATGCAGTTGGCGAACGCATACAGTACGAGGGTGGGTGTTTGAATTAAAATAGGGATCGATTGGCCACTAAATTGAGAGAAAAAGGGAAAAATCAGAAGAAAAAAAACACATCCAAGAACAACAAGAACACACGTATCACATATTCAAACTAACACATATATCCAAACTATAAATAAAAAATCACTGTCCAAGGGAACAAACGCTAGCCAGGATGACTGTCATAACTGCCTGTCCACACTCCACATGACGACATCAAAACATCACAGTCAATGCCAGTTGAGGCCGCCGCCAGACCGCCCTCAGTGTTATTAGAACTGCCAGTCTGCATGGGCTAGCAGTTAGCTTAGCCTGCCCTGTTTCCATGTCCTGTCAAACCTTGCACCTCCGTGCAAGGCCGTAGTCCCTGGGCCCACTGTAGCAGACCAAGCTCTCCCAGCCGATCAAGCACCAGCTCTCCCGGCCAACAAGCGAAGATAAAACATAGGCGCAGACGTGGACAAAGACAGTGCATTGATGGTACCGGGTGAGGCCGCTGCAAATGTGAATTTGCGCCACCATCTTCCCACAGCGGTACTGTGAGAGGCCGCTGCAAACGTGAATTCACGCCACCATCTTCCCACACCGGAAGCAGAAGAAATCCAAAAAGACACAATGTAACTCCTTCTGCCCTTCTCTAAACTTCTCCAACATTCTCAAAGCAAACACCGCATCTGTGGTGCTCTTTCATGGCATGAAACCATACTGCTGCTCACTGATCATCACCTCTCCTCTTAACCTAGCTTCTGTTACTCTTTCCCATATCTTCATGCTGTGGCTGATCAACTTTATACCTCTGTAGTTGTTACAGTTCTGCACATCGCCCTTGTTCTTGAAAATCGGTACCAGTATGCTTCTTCTCCACTCCTCAGGCATCCTCTCACTTTCCAAGATTGTGTTAAACGATCTAGTTAAAAACCCCACTGCCATCTCTCCTAAACACCTCCATGCCTCCACAGGTATGTCATCAGGACCAACTGCCTTTCCACTCTTCATCCTCTTCATAGCTGCCCTCACTTCCTCCTTGCTAATCCACTGCACTTCCTGATTCACTATCCCCACATCATCCAACCTTCTCTCTCTCTCATTTTCTTCTTTCATCAGCCCCCCAAAGTACTCCTTCCACCTTCTCAGCACACTCTCTTCGCTTGTCAGCACATTTCCATCTCTATCCTTGATCACCCTAACCTGCTGCACATCCTTCCCAGCTCGGTCCCTCAGTCTAGCCAATCGGTACAAGTCCTTGTCTCCCTCCTTAGTGTCTAACCTCTCATACAACTCACCATACACCTTTTCCTTTGCCTTTGCCACCTCTCTCTTCATTTTATGCTTGTACTCCTGTCTACTTTCTTCATTTCTCTGACTATCCCACTTCTTCTTTGCCAACCTCTTCCTCTGTATAATTTGCTGTACTTCCTCATTCCACCACCAAGTCTCCTAGTCTTCCTTCCTCTGTCCTGATGAGACACCAAGTACCTTCCTAGTTGTCTCCCTCACTATTTCTGCAGTGGTTGCCCAGCCATCCGGCAACTCTTCACTACCACCCAGTTCCTATCTCAACTCCTCCCTGAACTCCAAACAACAGTCTTCCTTCTTCGGCTTCCACCATTTGATCCTTGGCTCTGCCTTCACTCTCTTCCTCTTCTTGGTCTCCAGAGTCATCCTGCAAACCACCATCCAATGCTGCCAAGCCATGTTCTCCCCTGTCATCACCTTGCAGTCTCCAATCCCTTTCAGATTGCGCCTCCTACATAAGATATAGTCCAGCTGTGTGCACTTTCTTCAACTCTTATACATCACCCTGTGTTCCTCCCTCTTCTTGAAATATGTATTCACCACAACGATTTCCATCCTTTTCGCAAAATCCACCACCATCTGTCCTTCCACATTTCTCTCCTTGACACCATACCTACCCATCACCTCCTCATCACCTCTGTTCCCTTCACCAACATGCTCATTGAAGTCCGCTCCAATCACCACTCTCTTCTCCTTGGGTACCCTCTCCACCACTTCATCCAACTCACTCCAGAATTCTTCTTTCTCTGCCATCTCACACCCAACTTGTGGGGCATATGCGCTGATAACATTCTGCAATACACCTTTGATTTCCAGCTTCATACTCATCACTCTGTCTGACACGCTCTTCACCTCCAGCACACTCTTGACATACTCTTCCTTCAGAATTACCCCTACTCCTGGGGTCTGTGGTGGTGTAGCGGTCTAAGCATCAGCTTTGTGTCGATGCAGTTGCCCACTGGGGACCGGGATTCGCACCTCGGTCTCATCAGATCCGACTATGGCCGGATTCGATGAAGCAGCAATAACTGGCCGCGCTGTCTTCGGGAGGGGGGTGGAGTCGGCTTGTGTTCATCACATGAATGCGTCTCTGTGTGTGTCGTAAAAAGCAGTGGTTCGGTCTGGATTCGCATTGTCACGGAAGTGGCGAGGAATCTCCTTCGAGACTGCCAGCCGGAGAGATGCAGTTGGTGAACGCATACAGAAAGAGGGTGGGTGTTTGAACTAGAATAGGGAGCAATTGGCCACTAAATTGGGAGAAAAAGGGAAAAATCAGAAATAATTTTTTTTTAAAAATTAACCGTACTTCATTTCTCCTCCCATTCGCACCATGGTAGAAGAGGTTGAACCCACCTCTGATACTCCTGGCCTTACTCCCCTTCCACCTGGTCTCTTGCACACACAGTATACCTACTTTTATTCTCTCCATCATATCAGCCAGTTCCCTCCTTTTACCAGTCATAGTGCCAACATTCAAGGTTCTGACTCTCACCTCCACACTCCTACCCTTCCTTCTCTCCCGCTGCCTCTGGACATGCCTTCTCCCTCTCCCTCTCCTTCGCCTAACAGTAGCATAGCTTCCACTGGCACCCTGCTGGCCAACTATGGGTGGCGGTTGTTGGTAACCCAGGCCTCGACTGATCCAGTATGGAAATCTGATTTATGATCCGCATATTTGATTTGGGGGGCGGCACGGTGGCGCAGTGGTTAGTGGTTGCCTCACAGCAAGAAGGTCCTGGGTTCGAGCCCTGGGGTAGTCCAACCTTGGGGGTCATCCCGGGTCGTCCTCTGTGTGTAGTTTGCATGTTCTTCCCGTGTCTGCGTGGGTTTCCTCCGGGGGCTCCGGTTTCCTCCCACAGTCCAAAGACGTAGGTCAGGTGAATCGGCCATACTAAATTGTCCCTAGGTATGAAAGTTTGTGTGTGTGTGCGTGCGTGCGTGCGTGTGCGCTGGCGGGCGGGCCGGCAGGCGGGCCGGCGGGCCGGCTGGCCCTGTGTGATCCTCACCTGCTGCCCAATGTCTGCTGGGATAGGTTCCAGCATCCTCGCCCCTGAGAGCAGGATAAGCGGCTTAGATAATGGATAGATGGCTATTTGACTTGGCAAAAATTTTATGCCGGATGCCTTTCCCGACACAACTGTCCCCATTTATCCGGGTTAGGACCGGCACTAAGAATGCACTGGCTTGTGCATCCTCAGTGGCTAGGTTAAATCCAAGTCAGTGAAGTGGACAATATACTATTTTTTCCCAATGTCATATCATTACATCACTGAGGTATGAATCATTGTGACCAAAAAGGATAATCAGCCTGTAGTGCAGTGAATTGTCAGTCAGATTAGTGTAAGTGACGAGCTGTTCATCTCTGAATGTGGCTATGATGACGTCATGCTGGTCTTGTTAACTGTTGCTTCAGTTGTGAAACATGCCTGTAAACGGCTCTCAAGAATTTGTTGCTATAAGTAGTCAGTAGTTTGATACATGCTTCTTAATTCATAAGTACTTGAATACTTCTCTTAGTGACTAGTTTTATAATCACTTCCGAATAAATACTTTGACAAGTTTGTATGAGTAAATAGTTCTTTCTCTGTAGTTTTGTCGTAAGGAAAACTCCTCAATATGAATCAAAACATTGCTAGTGCGATGCTAATGCCTGCTGGTGTTGTGGTTCTGTCCTGTTAGAGTACTGCACCTGCCACCTAGTGGTCTGAGATGAAACTACACTATGAAGTAGAGACACTGCCATGTCTCTTTGTGTCATCTTAAGAGTTGATTTAGTGTTTTTGAAAATTAATACAATATCGTCACAGATACCACATTATCCATGTGTATTGTTATGTTCTTACACCCTGAGCAGTCAAATGGTAGAAGCACTGTAAAGTATGTTGTATCTAGGGCTGGGCGATATGGACAAAATGAAATACCATGATATTTTTGGACCAACTACCACTATCAATATTGTGATGATATTGTGGGGATGACTGTTGGTGCTTTAACAAAACATTTACACAATCAGAGTTTTGATAAGCATCAGTAATGCCTATATAATGATTAAGTGGATAAAGGCAGATAATAGAACGGCTAAAGTCTGGTACGTTCAGAAAATTACATGGCTTTACTGTAATGCAGCCTTTATAACCAGGAAAAGACAACACTTATACGTCATCTCACTATATCCAAATCCCAGAAGACATCTGGTCTCATTTCACGGTATCCAAATCCCAGAAGACATCTAGTCTCATCTCACGATATTCAAATCCCAGAAGACATCTAGTCTCATCTCACGGTATCCAAATCCCAGAAGACATCTAGTCTCATCTCACGGTATCCAAATCCCAGAAGACATCTGGTCTCATCTCACGGTATCCAAATCCCAGAAGACATCTGGTCTCATTTCACGGTATCCAAATCCCAGAAGACATCTAGTCTCATCTCACAATATCCAAATCCCAGAAGACATCTAGTCTCATCTCACGGTATCCAAATCCCAGAAGACATCTAGTCTCATCTCACGGTATCCAAATCCCAGAAGACATCTAGTCTCATCTCACGATATCCAAATCCCAGAAGAAATCTAGTCTCATCTCACGGTATCCAAATCCCAGAAGACAACTAGTCTCATCTCACGGTATCCAAATCCCAGAAGACATCTAGTCTCATCTCACGGTATCCAAATCCCAGAAGACATCTAGTCTCATCTCACGATATCCAAATCCCAGAAGACAACTAGTCTCATCTCACGGTATCCAAATCCCAGAAGACATCTGGTCTCATCTCACGGTATCCAAATCCCAGAGGATATCTAGTCTCATCTCACGATATCCAAATCCCAGAGGATGTCTAGTCTCATCTCATGATATCCAAATCCCAGAGGATACCTAGTCTCATCTCACGATATCCAAATCCCAGAAGACATCTCGTGTCATCTCACGGTGTCTATATGATGTCCATATATTGCCCAGCCCTTGTTGTCTCATGTGTGTTTTTTATTGAAACTTTACTTAATGGTTAAGTCACACATCTTTTAATGAAATACAGGTGAAATGAATCAGACCTCTCTGTCTGTCTGTCTGGCTGCCTGTCTGTCTGTCTGTCTGTCTGTCTGTCTGTCTGTCTCTGTAGGTTTATGAGGTCACCATCTTTGAGACAAATGATTCCTCTGATGAAGACACTGAGATCACTGAGGCTGTGAGTACAAACACACATTTACAGACAGACACGCACATAGAAATGTTACTACAGCTAAACGTAAAGGGAATTTGGATCAGGGAAGAATTTCTCAGCTGGTTTATCAATCAAGTTGCATCTGCTTGCATACAGGAAGTGACATCACCCAGTCAGGGTGTGTAACAATTATTAACCATGTCTCGCTACTTATGTCAAAACAACTTGTATATGACCAGTGAGATAACTTGAGGTGTGTGTGTGTGTGTGTGTGTGTGTGTGTGTGTGTGTGTGTGTAGGACTACTGGAAGTGTGTTAAGTGCCAGGAGTTGAACCCTCCCCTCCCCAGGAACTGTAACCGCTGTTGGGCTCTGCGTCAGGATTGGCTACCTGAGGTGTCTGTCAACAAAACCAACCCCGCCTCCTCTGAGTCCAAAGCCCTGCCCCCTAAACCTTCGGCTGACCAATCAGTAGCAGGAGAATCTCCAGGTGATCTAGAGGAGGAACAGGTTCTGTTCCATCCTGTTCTGTTCCATCCTGTTCTGTTCCGTTCTGTTCTGTTCCATCCTGTTCTGTTCCATCCTGTTCTGTTCCGTTCTGTTCTGTTGCATCCTGTTCTGTTCCATCCTGTTCTGTTCCGTTCTGTTCTGTTCCATCCTGTTCTGTTCCATCCTGTTCTGTTCCGTTCTGTTCTGTTGCATCCTGTTCTGTTCCATCCTGTTCTGTTGCATCCTGTTCTGTTCCATCCTGTTCTGTTGCATCCTGTTCTGTTCCGTTCTGTTGCATCCTGTTCTGTTCCGTTCTGTTCTGTTCCATCCTGTTCTGTTCCGTCCTGTTCTGTTGTATCCTGTTCTGTTCCGTCCTGTTCTGTTCTGTTCCATCCTGTTCTGTTCCGTTCCGTTCTGTTGCATCCTGTTCTGTTCCGTTCTGTTCTGTTGCATCCTGTTCTGTTCCGTCCTGTTCTGTTCCATCCTGTTCTGTTCCATCCTGTTCTGTTGCATCCTGTTCTGTTCCGTTCTGTTGCATCCTGTTCTGTTCCGTTCTGTTCTGTTCCATCCTGTTCTGTTCCGTCCTGTTCTGTTGTATCCTGTTCTGTTCCGTCCTGTTCTGTTCTGTTCCATCCTGTTCTGTTCCGTTCTGTTCTGTTGTATCCTGTTCTGTTCCGTCCTGTTCTGTTCCATCCTGTTCTGTTCCGTTCTGTTCTGTTCCATCCTGTTCTGTTGCATCCTGTTCTGTTCCATCCTGTTCTGTTCCGTTCTGTTCTGTTGCATCCTGTTCTGTTCCGTTCTGTTCTGTTGTATCCTGTTCTGTTCCGTCCTGTTCTGTTCTGTTCCATCCTGTTCTGTTCCGTTCTGTTCTGTTGTATCCTGTTCTGTTCCGTCCTGTTCTGTTCCATCCTGTTCTGTTCCGTTCTGTTCTGTTGCATCCTGTTCTGTTCCGTTCTGTTCTGTTGTATCCTGTTCTGTTCCGTCCTGTTCTGTTCTGTTCCATCCTGTTCTGTTCCGTTCTGTTCTGTTGCATCCTGTTCTGTTCCGTTCTGTTCTGTTGCATCCTGTTCTGTTCCATCCTGTTCTGTTGCATCCTGTTCTGTTCCATCCTGTTCTGTTCTGTTCCATCCTGTTCTGTTCCGTTCTGTTCTGTTGTATCCTGTTCTGTTCCGTCCTGTTCTGTTCCATCCTGTTCTGTTCCGTTCTGTTCTGTTGCATCCTGTTCTGTTGCATCCTGTTCTGTTCCATCCTGTTCTGTTCCGTTCTGTTCTGTTGCATCCTGTTCTGTTCCGTTCTGTTCTGTTCCATCCTGTTCTGTTGCATCCTGTTCTGTTCCATCCTGTTCTGTTGCATCCTGTTCTGTTCCGTTCTGTTGCATCCTGTTCTGTTCCGTTCTGTTCTGTTCCGTCCTGTTCTGTTGTATCCTGTTCTGTTCCGTCCTGTTCTGTTCTGTTCCATCCTGTTCTGTTCCGTTCTGTTCTGTTGTATCCTGTTCTGTTCCGTCCTGTTCTGTTCCATCCTGTTCTGTTCCGTTCTGTTCTGTTGCATCCTGTTCTGTTGCATCCCGTTCTGTTCCGTCCTGTTATGTTCCGTCCTGTTCTGTTCCGTTCTGTTCCGTTCCATCCTGTTCTGTTCCATTCTGTTCCGTCCTGTTCTGTTCCATTCTGTTCTATTCCATCCTGTTCTGTCCCATTCTGTTCTATTCCATCCTGTTCTGTTGCATTCCGTTCTGTTCCATCCTGTTCTGTTGCACCCTGTTCTGTTCCACCCTGTTCTGTTCCGTTCTGTTCCATCCTGTTCTGTTGCACCCTGTTCTATTCCATCGTCTTCTGTTGCATCCTGTTATGTTCCATGCTGTTCTGTTCTGTTCTGTTCTGTTCTGTTCTGTTCTGTTC
Organism: Lampris incognitus; assembly: GCF_029633865.1. Lineage (NCBI taxonomy): Eukaryota > Metazoa > Chordata > Actinopteri > Lampriformes > Lampridae > Lampris > Lampris incognitus. Next base: position 766,208 of record NC_079213.1, on the reverse strand, counting down.
TGTTCTGTTCTGTTCTCTTGCATCCTGTTCTCCCAGCCAGATAAATGTGTATAATGAAGCACGGCTCTATGATGATTGGTTAGTTGTTACCATTCACCCTGTTAGTTGTGTTCATGGTTAATTTCTGTATAAAGTCAAAGTTAACATGATGATCTCCTTTAGGAGTGGAGGCTGAGGAGAACGAAGGACTGGACGTTCCAGATGGGAAGAGAGCTAAAACTCCTCCTCTTCCCCTGACAACCTCTCCATCCGAGTCCTCATCCAACCCAAACTCTCAGGAGCTCCTCTTCTCCTCTCAGGAGACACTCACCACTTCCGACTCCCCGACTTCTCCCCTCCCTTCCTCCTCAAATTCTAAGGAGCTCCTCCCTTCCCCCCTCACTCCCTCCATCCCTGAGCTGGAGCGCTTCAACTCCATGGAGACCAGACTCCCGGAGGCATGTCTGGAGCCCTGTGTCATCTGTCAGTCCCGGCCAAAAGACGGCTGCATAGTCCACGGACGCACCGGCCACCTGATGGCCTGCTACATCTGCGCCAAGAAGCTGCAGAAGAGGAACAAACTGTGTCCGGTCTGCAGGGAACCCATCCAGATGGTGGTCCTCACCTACGTCAGCTAAGACCCAGCAGAACCCATCAGCGTACCTCCCAAACACAGCCGACCTCACCGAGTTTGTTTCCTCAATGAGATCTTCCTTATGTGAAACTCTGTGTCAGTACTCACAACAGACAATACAGCTAACAAAGGATAACGATTAGAAGAATATGTTCAATATTATGTCTGTTCCACATGGCTGATTACTCCAATGAGGTTTCTCTGTTCATTCACTTATTCTCACACAACACATGTCAGTCTGGAATCTGGAACGCTGCATTTTCTGAATCCCATGAGACCCAATGAAAAGTAAGATGAGCAGTCTCACACATGCACGTACACACACTGACCTACATGGGCCGTGAAGGATTTAAGGTGTTTTTGTTTTGTGTTTGAAGTGTTTTAATTTATTCTACTTGCATAGAGAAGGAAGCTGGTGTCTATGTGAGGTCTGTACAGAGCTAATGAGACGTTATCTTTCTATCTTGTCTGAACCAGAATAAAGTTTATTTAATGCTCTGCTAGCAGCGGCTGCTCTTCATTCAGCCACCACCCCTAGGAAAGCGTTTGCTATAATGTCAGCATCCTGGTCTTGTTTTCTTTGTGAAGAAAGATGTGATCCAGTAGTTCATGTGTTGTCAGATGTGGGTGCATAGACAAATGACCTGCAGTCTGTGTTATTCCCTTAAGAAACACAACTGTTAATTAAGGGAATAACAATACCCGTCATCTTTCCAGTGGTCGGAGACACTTTCCAGTTTTTATATACCGCTGTTGAAATGTTTTGACCAGGAAGGATGAACACTGGTGCAGCGGCCAACACGCACGTGTTGGAAAAAAGACGGACGGACTTGTGATGCTGATATGTTCATGACATCAATATGACTACAACGGCGTTCCCATGTGTGTACTACATCAGGCTGTGTGTGTTTGCTTTGGTCCCACGATCCATTTTTACAAGAGTGGGCACTGTTTCCTGCTGAGCTGACGGCACACCAGCCACAATGGCTGCTACACCTTGTTTGTAGTCCTGCTGCACCTTGTTTGTTGTCCTAAAAAATCAACAGGCCTGTTTCTGTCCACCTCCTACATGCAACTATAATGCAGCACTGTTCCACTGGAATATGAACAGAATCCCCAGCTCACCACCACCTTCACAACGGAGAAAAGAAGGAGAACTCTCAGGGACTGCGCTTTAACTACCCAGCCTCGAGGAGCATTACACAGCAACCGCAGCATATACATCAGCCACTGTAATACTTACGCCATAAGCAGGCTGTTTCACAGCCTCATTCCAGTCATTAAATCTGCTCACTCAAACAGACGTCTGTTACATCTCACCACCAGCAGATGGCGGCAACGTGCGAATGTAGATTACAGTTTGTTTTTTTTATCCAAAGGAATTGAATCGAGTGCAACTGGACTTGGTATATATCCGTGAAGACGTTTGGCCTCTCATCCAAGAGGCTTCCTCAGTTCTGCCTTTCTGACTAGACCAAGCTAGTCTGCCTGGCTGCTGATGAGACTCAGCATTTATCCTCTAGGAGTCGTTGTCAGAGGTATTGATGTGCGCGGCTCTTTGTGATCTGATGTTAAGCAGCGACGGTGGTTGGGGGTGTTAGTCTCGGCTTCATTGTTCAGTGGTCATGAGAGTGGGTGGAGCCGTTAGTGAGTGACTGTTCTTGGAGGCTAGGCCTCTTGAGTCTCCTGGGTAGAGGTGAAAGGACGGCATTGTAAGTGGGAGATAGGTGGTGTCGCAGACCTCCTCCTCCGTTGAGGGAGGGTTTTTCCAGTTTCTCATAGATGGCTTCCTTCACCCCTCTTTCAAACCATCTATCTTCCCTGTCCAAAATGTGTACGTTGCTGTCCTGGAAGGCATGGACGGATTAATGCACGGGCCGACGGGCCCCGGGCCCCAGGGCCCCGCCCTTCTGGGGGCCCCCAAGATTAGCGAAATTACGTCCTCTGAAATCCGCCCAATGATTACCTCTTCTATAAATAATCATTACAAGAGGTAATGTCGATTACCAGGGTTTATATAAGACATGATTTCACTAGAATTCTCAATCATGGTGGCAAAATATTGTAACGTGTATGGATAAGTAGACACGCTGGCCGCGGGATGGCGGGTCTGATCCTTTAGTCGAGCGGTCAGCGGTGCCTCCTGCGGTGCGGCCGATACGGGTTCGCTACCCGGCCGCGGCACTTCCTGTGGTTGCCTTGTCCCCCGAATTCGCTACAATATTTTTTTCCAATTGTATGCCTAAAATATCCCTGTATTATTGCAAATATGGATTTATTAGTACCAATGTACAATTTAATGTTATAGGCTACACATACAAACAAAAACAAAAATCATTAGGGTGATTCAAGCGTCGGGGTCCTGCATCACCCTGTCGGGGTTTATTTCGTAATAATAAGCGGCTCGCTGTACATTATCCCTTACATATCCAATGCATTCTGGGAGGTAACTTTAACGTGACGTTTGCGCGCCTTAGCAGTTAGTGCTGGTAACGGGTGAAATAATAACAACAACAACAACAATAATAATAATAATAATAATGTAACGTTTTGTAGGTCCTTTAATAATATGACATGCGTTGCGTTGTTTCCGGTGACTACTGTAAGTCACATGACAAATCAAAACTGCTTGGTGAAACTGCATTCAGACTCTCTGGTGTTGTTATAGGGGGGCCCCGTGAATTATTGTGCCCCGGGCCCCACATTGGTTTAATCCGTCCCTGCTCGAAGGAGCGTGTCTTCTCCTTTAGGTGTAGATAGACTGCTGGGTCTTGTGCTGAGGAGTTTGGCCTTCTGTGTTGGGCCATCCGTTTGTGTAGTGGTTGTTTGGTTTCCCACTTACAATGCCGTCCTTTCACCTCTACCCAGGAGACTCAAGAAGCCTAGCCTCCAAGAACAACAGTCGCTCACTAACGGCACCAACCACTCTCATGGCCGCTGAACAATGAAGTGGAGACTAACACCCCCAACCACCGTCGCTGCTAAACATCGGAGCACAGGAGAGCCATGAACATCAATAGCTCTGACAGCGACTCCTAGAGGACAATTATCTGAGTCTCATCAGCAGCCAGGCAGACTAGCTTGGTCTAGTCAGACTAGCTTGGTCTAGTCAGAAAGGCAGAACTGAGGAAGCCTCTTGGATGAGAGGCCAAACGCCTTCACGGATATAGACCAAGTCCAGTTGCACTTGATTCACCTCCTTTGGATAACCAGGACCTGGACGAATGAGAACATTCACAGACTTGTCTTTTTTCCCTGATTTTCCCCCTTTTCTCCCAGTTTCGTGGCCAGTCGCTCCCTATTTTAGTTCAAACACCCACCCTCGTACTGCATGCGTTCGCCCACTGCGCCTCTCCGGCCGGCGAATTTACGAATCCTGCTATGGCCAGGCCAAGACCCGCCCTACTCTGTCTGTGATTGGCTGGGTAGCATGCAACTCAACGGGACGCTTTAGAGCTCTACCGTAGCGTCGCTGTGAGCGTCCGGAAGCGTCACAGAAGAGCCTGTGCGCTGCTTCAGTGCTGTATCCGGCTTTGCGGAGACGTGTCGTTTGGCTGCTAAAGACACGTGTCTGCTTCCACGTTGACAAGACGCAACGAACCATTCATTGAAGTACACCTGGCCATGGAAGTTGCCCAATTATTTGTTCATTGCCTTGCTGTTGTTTTTGTTTTTAATAGCTGTAACGTTATGGAGCCTATAGGCTACCCTTTTGACCACATTCTTCACGAGTGATTTTATGTTTATGTTTATGTTTAGGCATTTAGCAGACGCTTTTGTCCAAAGCGACATACAAAAATCAAATTCCTACGTCACCACGGACAATAGTAGGAGTTTTTCTCTCTTGTCATCTGAGTGGCCGCTGAAGCAGAACTCAGAACTCTACTCCCGCCTCACCTCCGGAGGAGCGCAGCGCACTGCCGCTACTGGGCAGGCTCATAGCTTTCAGCGCAGCACGACACCACCATCAACTACTAATTCGTTTAAAAATACATATATAGGCTAATTAGATATAGATAATTGTATATCAACTGTTTGTTAAGAACAACGGTATGAGGAGCACGTCTCCATCTCCAAATGAGGAGGACGTCTCCATCAACAAAGATGGAGGCCTACTAATCAAGGTAATTTATTACCTAATCGATCCTTTCAATCATGTAAACTCAACAACTGGCATTGTCAGTTACAGCGACAAACTATTTCACGACTACATCTGTAGATCATTTCCATTTTACTTTAATAAAGGACACTTACCTTGGGCTATGTAGGGTCGTTCACTGCTGACTTTATCCACTTTCACGAGTTTACCTCAGACTGACGATGTGGCAGCAGCAACAGAAGCTACAGACGAGTAGAAGGCCACGTGTCCACCCACCAATCACCGACGTATACGCAGGGCGTGACGTTTAACCTAATCTGTATCTGGGGCAAGAAATGAGGGCTAGGCTGGGGAAATATAAAGTATAGGCTGGTTGTCTTAACTAATGCTGTAGTGCTACTAGCTACATTAGCAGCTAATATCAAGCCAGTAAGCCTACAAGCTAGCCTACTGACTTAATAGAATGACAGAAAAAAACAGACGTCGAGGTTCATTTTTAACTCCTTTATTATCACAACATGACGAACTTCCATCAGTGTAATGTGTACAAGTCTCTCGGGAGATGATGTCCTCCAAGCGAAGCGATACTCCATGTCTCTTGGGAGATGATGTCCTCCAAGCGAAGCGACACTCCATGTCTCTTGGGAGATGATGTCCTCCAAGCGAAGCGATACTCCATGTCTCTTGGGAGATGATGGCCTCCAAGCGAAGCGACACTCCATGTCTCTTGGGAGATGATGGCCTCCAAGCGAAGCGACACTCCATGTCTCTTGGGAGATGATGGCCTCCAAGCGAAGCGACACTCCATGTCTCTTGGGAGATGATGTCCTCCAAGCGAAGCGACACTCCAAGTCTCTTGGGAGATGATGTCCTCCAAGCGAAGCGATACTCCATGTCTCTTGGGAGATGATGTCCTCCAAGCGAAGCGATACTCCATGTCTCCTGGGAGATGATGTCCTCCAAGCGAAGCGATACTCCATGTCTCTTGGGAGATGATGTCCTCCAAGCGAAGCGACACTCCAAGTCTCTTGGGAGATGATGTCCTCCAAGCGAAGCTACACTCCAAGTCTCTTGGGAGATGATGTCCTCCAAAGCGCGGTAGTCGAATCAAAGATAGGGGTGACGTGTTGTGACGGACCAATCAGAAATAGAGGCGGGCGCGTCTTTTCGGGGTCTTGGCGTAGGATTTGTAAATTGGCTTCCGGCCGGCAGTCTAGAAGGAGACGCCTCGCCACTTCCGGGACAAGGTGAATCCAGGCCGAACCACCGCTTTCCCCCCCCCCACACACAGAGACGCATTCATGTGACGAACACAAGCCGACTCCGCCCCCTCCCGAAGACAGCGCTGCCCATTACTGCTGCTACATAGACCACCGGAACACTTCCGGGTACCTTGACAACAGGCCGCCAGGAGAGGGGGTAGAAAGCCCAAGCCGCCAAGCCGCACCGTATTAGATACGCAGCCTAGCCGTAGCTACGATGCCCAACAGTCGCTGTGTGGTGGACTGTACTATTAACAAGAAAAACAACCCAAATATTGGTTTTTTGTATTGCCTAAAAGGCAGAAGGAGGGAGAATAACGACTGAAATGGCTCCAGGCGATCAGAAGGGAAGACAAGGATGGACAACTCTGGGATCCTGACAGCAAACATGTTTACGTCTGCGGTCTGCACTTCATCACTGGTCATGTTAGCTAGTTTAACTAGTAGCTAATAATAGGTTACGTCTATTCTACATTTTATAATCACCAAAATGTCAAGTTAGAATGCTAATAGATCAGTGGGCCCAGATGGGAAAACGGATTTAGTCAGTGTAATAGGCTAGCTACATTGAACGAGATGTAGCCGAGTTAGCTAGGCTACAACCCGCATAATGTTAGCTACACTGTAGTCTCCCTCGCCACACTCCCTTCAGCTACACTGTAGCAGCTAGATGTGAAGCTCAGTTGCGGGGTAGGTTGATTCATCTCCCTCTTCCCCTCCCCTTGCCTTCCCTCCTCCACTCATATTTTCTAAGACCCGCTCTGGCCCCTCCCTCACCTCCTCCCCTTCCCCTCTCTCTCCCTCCCTGGAACAGTTTGGTCTGGCGCAGGTTGAGCCGGTGGCTATATGGAATTCCATAGTTAGCTAAACCTGTCTGAATAGGATCACATTCTTCAAACCCATATGTATTTTTATCCATTAAAAATCATAAAATGGTCCCTCCCCCCTGAATATTTGGTCACATGCTCAATTTTGTTTATCTTTCCTAGAAACAAGGGGTAACTACCCCGGTCTCCCTTACCCAGTTAAAATGCAGACATTGCTATCACATTATTAGTGTCATCCTTATTGAGCAGTATATCATGCATGATTGTATGCAGTCATGTGGAATCCAGTAAAAAGTCATAATTGAATAAAATGCAAACATTTGTTGAAAATGTAGCCTAGCTCCTGTGTCTTTTCCCCATGGCTGCTCTAGGTCATGACGTGTGATTTAATGTTTGCCTTTTATCATTTCAGGGTGTAATGCATGAGTGGAGTCATTAACCCATTCCCCTGTTCGATTGAAAGGACACTGGCCACCGATACTGAGAATTTTTCGCAAATATCGGTTCTCGTCCGCAGCAGCCAACGTAGCGACATAGTTAGCCATTTAAACCGTGTTCAGACTTGCCGGCTTCTATCGCCCTCTAGCGCCCCCCCCCCGCTCTAACGTTGGAACGCGGAAGTGCAGTGGTCTCTCTATCGAGTCCGGCCATAGTCGGACCTGGTGAGACCGGGTTCCGCAGTGGGCAACTGCATCGACACAAAGCCGATGCTTAGACCGCTACACCACCGCGGGCTGTCTCGGACTACCGTTTAATAGGTGTTTTAGGGTGTCGGTTCCTCCAGTAGAGTACATTTATTAGACTCTGTGACCCCATAAAGAGCATCGCTGTTGCTTGTTATTTATTTGAATGTTTAATAGAAAGTAAAGTTGGCAGTTTTTGGTTTTGGGCTCGTCTTGTTTCGTGCTAGACAGTCGGGTTGGTCCATCCAGTATCCTGATGGGACTGAACATAACGGGACATGCGTGCTGATGGGTTTTACTGAACTGCGCCTCACTGACTGACCGTTTGATTAGCCAATCACAGTTGGCCTTCCCATTATGGGCGAGTCTTGTTTAACAGATAAAACTGCCCTGAGAGAAACAACTCAGGTGAGTTGTTATGCTCAATTAATTCATTAATAATTAACGGGTTGTTTCTGTTGTGTCTTCAGCGGCAGCATAAAGCGCCAAGCCCCCGTTAACACTGTTGTACAACTGCAGTTAATTACAGTTTCATTCAGCAGACGCTTTTATCCAAAGCGACGCACTGCATGTGAGAGTTCATACAACACAACAAGGATCTAGTCAGGAGGCGACAACTGAGTGCCAAAAAAACTAGGTTCAAGTCCGATAAGACATGTAGGTGTCCACAGGCAGTGCACAAAGGCAATGCGATTTTTTTTAACGCTGTAACGTGCATGGATACGTAGACACGTTGGTCCTTGACTAACGGGTCGGACCCTTTAGTCGACTGGTTAACGTTGTCGCTTGCGGAGCGGGAGACACAGGTTCGCGTCCCGGCCATGGCGACGGTCTCCCAGACTGCCCCCCGAATTCGCTACAATACCATCAGGTGTGGAGGTGTTGGAGAAGGAGCTGGGCCTTCAGCTTCTTCTTCTAGATGGAGAGGGACTCAGCAGGTCGAATGGAGTTTGGTAACTCGTTGCAGCACCGGGGAACTCCAGCAGAGCAGAGTCTGGCTAAGGACTTAGGGCCCCGTTGTGCTGGAAGTCCAGGCACCTTTCACTGGCAGAGCGTAGCGAGCGGGACGGAGTGTGGACTGAATGAGGGAGTTCCGGTAGGCAGGCGGGAGCTGTTATAGCTGCTGTTTCGTAAGCGAGCATCAAGGTTGTGAATTTGATGCGGGCAGCAACTGGGGGCCAGTGGAGGGATACGAACAGCGGAGTGACATGTGCTGTTTTGGCTTGGCTGAAGACCAGACGCGCCTCTGCGTTAACAGTGTTTGGGAACGTGACGTCACGCCACAGTGCGCCGCGGTGGCTGATGGGTGTGTGTCGCCATATTGTGACGCCATAGCGGTACTGGCGTTACACCGGCGGACACGAGGCAGGCCTTGCGGTAATTAAAAACATTTCGGCTACTTTAAAGTCATGGGAAGAACTTGTTATGTTGTGGGTTGTAAAAACAGACAACGGGCTGTCTTTCTTCAGCTTTGCTGCCTGGAGGCAGACTCAAGGAAGCCACGTGTCCGATGGAAGGACGAGAAGACGGCTGGCCTGCAGGTCAGCGTAAGACGCACAGGCGCCAGGCTTCCCAGCATCCCGAGGTGGTGGTTAGAAGTGTGTTCCAGGCATTTTGTTCAGGTGAGTGTCAAAGTGTGAAGAGACTTTACTCAGCACTGGGCCATAGTGTGTCTGGAACAAGCAGGAGAAGTTTCCCTTTAGGGCTTTGTGCATTGTGCAGCGTGATTGAGCCCTGTTCGGCTCCTGATGCCTGGGTCTATTCATTCTCTAAACTCAACCAATTACTGCTGTTACTTTAACCAAAACTGCCCCTGAGAACAGTAGCTAAAAAGCCTTTCACCTGCCCCGTTAAAGCTACTGCACTTTTTATCTCTCTGTGCCATTTGTATTTAAGGAAATAAGGTGTGTTTGTGTGTCTTTAATATGCATGTCTTTAGTGTTGGTTAAAAATAAGGTGTTTCACTGCAGTAGTTTCATTTTGTATTTATTTAATGATGTCTTCTTGAAGGTAGCACCAGCATTTGAAATGGAGGCAGACGAGGGAGGTGGTGACCAGACAGAGGCAGAAGTGGCAGCAGATGAGGGAGTTGGTGACCAGACAGAGGCAGAAGTGGCAGCAGATGAGGGAGGTGGTGACCAGGCAGAGGCAGAAGTGGCAGCAGATGAGGGAGTTGGTGACCAGACAGAGGCAGAAGTGTCAGCAGATGAGGGAGGTGGTGACCAGGCAGAGGCAGAAGTGTCAGCAGATGAGGGAGGTGTTGACCAGGCAGAGGCAGAATTGGCAGCAGATGAGGGAGGTGGTGACCAGGCAGAGGCAGAAGTGTCAGCAGATGAGGGAGGTGGTGACCAGACAGAGGTAGAAGTGTCAGCAGATGAGGGAGGTGGTGACCAGGCAGAGGCAGAAGTGTCAGCAGATGAGGGAGGTGGTGACCAGGCAGAGGCAGAAGTGTCAGCAGATGAGGGAGGTGGTGACCAGACAGAGGCAGAAGTGTCAGCAGATGAGGGAGGTGGTGACCAGGCAGAGGCAGAAGTGTCAGCAGATGAGGGAGGTGGTGACCAGGCAGAGGCAGAAGTGTCAGCAGATGAGGGAGGTGGTGACCAGACAGAGGCAGAAGTGGCAGCAGATGAGGGAGGTGGTGACCAGGCAGAGGCAGAAGTGTCAGCAGATGAGGGAGGTGGTGACCAGGCAGAGGCAGAAGTGTCAGCAGATGAGGGAGGTGGTGACCAGGCAGAGGCAGAAGTGTCAGCAGATGAGGGAGGTGGTGACCAGACAGAGGCAGAAGTGTCAGCAGATGAGGGAGGTGGTGACCAGGCAGAGGCAAAAGTGTCAGTAGATAAGGGAGGTGGTGACCAGACAGAGGCAGAAGTGGCAGCAGATGAGGGGGTGGTGACCAGGCAGAGGCAGAAGTGTCAGCAGATGAGGGAGGTGGTGACCAGGCAGAGGCAGAAGTGGCAGCAGATGAGGGAGGTGGTGACCAGACAGAGGCAGAAATGGCAGCAGATGAGGGAGGTGGTGACCAGGCAGAGGCAGAAGTGTCAGCAGATGAGGGAGGTGGTGACCAGGCAGAGGCAGAAGTGTCAGCAGATGAGGGAGGTGGTGACCAGACAGAGGCAGAAGTGTCAGCAGATGAGGGAGGTGGTGACCAGGCAGAGAGGGAAGTGGCAGATGATGAGGAACATGGAAACCAGACAGAGGTGGGAGCTGTAGAATGACGAATGTGGAGACCGGGCGGACGTGGAAGCAGCAGAGGATGAGGAAGGTGGAAACCAGGCAGAAGATGAAGTGGCACATGAACCAACAGCTAAGACGCAAAGAACAGAATGTTAATTCTGTTAGTGCAACAGTGCAGAAATCAACTGTCTGTTGTGGGAGAACAGGGAGCTTAGGTGTGAGCTGAACAAAAGAAAGATGGATGAAGACTTCTTAAAGGGTAACACAAATCCCTCCATTAGCTGAACCGCTCATCTTGTTCTCAGGGTCGCAGGGATGCTGGAGCCTATTCCAGCAGTCATTGGGCGGCAGGCGGGGAGACACCCTGGACAGGCCGCCAGGCGATCACAGGGCCGAGACACAAACACACACACACAAACATTCATACCTAGGGACAATTTAGTACCGCCAATTCACCTAACCTACATGTCATTGGACTATGGGAAGAAACCGGAGCCCCCGGAGGAAACCCACGCAGACACCGGGGGGGCCATGCAAACTCCATACAGAGGACAATCCGGGACGACCCACCAAGGTTGGACTACCTGGGGCTCGAACGCGGGACCTTCTTGCTGTACGCCACCGTGCCGCCAAATAAGGTATACACAGGAATTCCATGTTTTGCCATTTTAATGTCATTGTTCAAAAATGTTCAGGCTTTCCTGCCAGTTACACAAAAGTTGTCATCCTTTCAAGTGGTTTTGTTGACACTCATACGTCTGAGGCTTGATCTTCCAGTCCAGCACCTCGCCCATTTCTTTGATGTTTCACCTAAAACTCTTTCCGCTGCCTGTACTGACACCATAGATGTGTTGTATGCATGCCTTAACCCCTTGGTATACTGGCCAGAGAGGCATTGTTTACAAGCACAACACCACATCAGTTTTTGGAAGCTTTTGGGAATCGTGTAAATATTATTGTTGACTGTTTTGAAATGCGTACAGAAAGGCCATCAAATCTAAAAGCATGTGCGCAGGCCTTTCCCCACTACAAAGGTACACACACCATGAAATACCTCATTGGTATTACACCACAAGGTGCAATATCATTTATTTCCAAGGGGTGGGGTGGGCGTGCCTCTGACAGGCACATGACTGAGAACTATGGCCTTCGTAACAAACTTAACGGGTGACATGGTGTTAGCTGATCGAGGCTTCTATATCAAGGACAGTGTGGGAATGATGTGTGCAGAGGTCAAAGTTCCTGTGTTCCCTGAAGGAAGATGTCAGCTTGATGCACATGAGCGGTGGCACACCTGAGGATTCATGTTGAAAGGGTCATTGGTAGTATGCGCAACAAGTACACAATGTTACATAAGAGAATACCAATTAGCTTGTTATGGCCATGTGAGGGGGAGGAGAGGACACTTCTTGACAAGTTAGTGAATGTTTGCTGTATACTTCTTAACACGTGTCCCAGTATGGTTGTAAAACGAGATGAATATGAAAAATGTGCATGTTAAAATTTACAAATGATGTATGCAGAAATGTACAAAGTTTTCAGATCCTAAAAGAATATATTTTCGGCAAAATGTACATAAAGTATGAAAAGTAAAAATACTCTTTCAATAATACAATGTTTTACTAATATCGCATATTTCTGGATTATTACTGTTGTACTAATGTAGGTTTCATTTTACTGCTGTAGATATTTAAGACAGGTTGAGTTTTTTGATGAAATGTTTGTATACTTTAATACTTCAGTTGAAAACAGATGACACAATATGATCTTGTAGAAACTGATTTAATAAAAATGTAAGTACAAGTACAACGTGCAGATTTGGGGTGGTTGAATTTGAAATTGAACTGAATTTTTCCAGCATTAAATGTAAACATGTCTGAGTAAACATCTTCAGAAAGTGCAACACAAAGGTTACAACTTATATCAACACATCAGCCACATATATGAACAATATAACTATGTGCAAAAGATTGTTGGATTGAAGCAAAACTGAATTGTTCAAGTATCAAATGTAAACATTGTCTAAGCAAAGTAAACATCTTAAAGTACAACAAAAATATCAGAAATATGAACAATACTGCATTCAAAAGTAACAATAAGGCTGTAACAATAATCAGTGTGCTTGGCAGTTAAGACAAAGACTTAATTTTCACATTTCAGCAGCTAAAACCAGAGAATTTATATTTTTTTCTCTTCTAAACACTTAAAATATTAAACATCTACAAAAACAGTTGCATTTTGAACAGCTCATAAACTCAATACATCTTTTATATAGAGTGCAACATCCAGACCACATGGCTGTGCAAGTGAGCTTACAGTGCTTATAGTAACTGTGATGTGTTCTCCGAGTAATATTTGGCTACAAGCTCTGGAAGGCAAACTTTCTCGAAGAACTTCTGTGCTTTCTGTAGACATAGATCCCAGAATTCCTGCTCTGGAAAGACACGTACTACAACTAAGTCCTTCAGAATCCAAACAGCAAGGTCACAGTGGTTGGATCCAGTGACAAAGATTTGTGTCTGTGTAGAAACAATGTGTTTTCTTAAGCTGAAGCTTACCATAGGACAACTCGAGGCAAGAAGTCTTTGTCCTTTGTTTCTAAGGCCTGCTGATGCTGCATGATCTATATTTGAAGGAACACTTAATTTCAAGGCAGCTTTTCCCACAGCAATCACACATTGTAAGTTCATCAGGAGAGGCTCTGGGAAGCTGGGGTTAATTATAAAACCACACTGTTCCACTTTTAGGTTTGTGTGATGTGGGGCACTGCTGTGAAGGTAGGCCTTTCAAGCATCAATCTCATGGTTGACACCCCACCTGGTTTGTATGGACACTGTGTGTTGTGGGTTGCACACCTTTTTCACAACTGTCAGGGCTGGCTTTTCCATACTGGCGGCAAATAATGCATGCATGTTTGAGGCAGTAATTCCTCCAATCCGACTTGCATACCAAGCATAAGAACTATGCTGTTGTCTTGTGCACATCTCAATAGCTGCTTTCTGCGCATCAGTCACATTTTCAGCATGCCTGTATTTCTCACAGTAGTTGGATAGCTGACAGGTCATGTGACTCTACACTTTTATCACACAGAGATGTTGCAAGGGACTCGGGTACTGCAGAGGGCTGCACTGTGTCTGCATATAGTGTGTAATAGTTCTCCATCCCTGACAAACCAACAGCCTTGCTATGCTGCAGCAGTGTTTCAAGCAGTGGTGACAACTCTTCAGGTTTAGCTAGTGGAGTTTTCCTTTTTTGGCCACGACTCCTTATGCCTGGTGCCGTGGAGGGTGCAGTTATGCGCTGGTCAAGCACTTTCTTTTGCCTAGCTGATGAGGTGTAGTCAACCCTGTATCCCACTTCAGCTTTGATCTTTCTCAAATTGCTCGGCTAAACCCAGTATGCTGGCACATCTGTGACAGTTTTTATTCCACGAATCCGAGCAGTAGCCTCCACTTTGAGTAACAGAGCACCTACACGGGTATGTCTCTGCTGCTCCTGCCATACATGTGCGGTGTGCACACTCCACCCTTCCACTGCAGCTGGCGATCACCCAGGGCCTTAAAGGCGGTTCATTAAGTCGCATAGGGTGCATAACCTGGACACAGACACATGTGCATATTGTAACGTTAATGTATTCTCCACGTAACGTTGCCGGGTACACAAAGGAAGGATGCTAAAAGAAAGCTGGTACCTTCGTTTGGACGACAGTGTTTTCACCGTTGACAGGCTTGTAAATCTCCAGGTCATGCACCCAACCACCGGTGAACTGAACGTGGGCTTCCAAAGACTGATAATTACGAAACTGTCCAGCGGTGTGGGCACTGACCGACACCACACACAAGGTATGCAAACACATCAGGAAACGTGAGGGGAGGCAAGGCGTCAGGGTGGCGGATCCATTGGTCTTTTGGGATTTCATAAGGATCGACATTTCCGATAATGTTGTCAGTAGGAGTTTGTCGATCCATCTTGTTTCGAGCTATTTTTAAGCATACTTAGCCCAAGCAGTACGAGCAAAACCTTGGGTGTTACCGGCTAGCGTCCATGGCATCCCAATATGGCGGCTCCTCCTCACAATGCATTGCGCAATGACGTCGGTTGCCAAGCTCATTTGAAGAGGTTTGAAAGTGCATGCCGGGAGACCTGCCAGTAAGGGGTGGCAGTAGTCATGCGGGATGTTACACGAGCCTGTACCAGGAGTTGTGCTGCGTGCTCACACAGGTAGGGTCTCATTTACCTGATGTTGTACAGCGCAAATCATTACGACCGAGCAATGAAGGCCACGTGAACCTTAAAGGTTAGTTGGTCATCAATCATGACACCCAGGTTTCGGGCAGACTTTGGGGGCCTGATGTAGAGATCGGGCTGATCTCCGCGGAGTGGAATGGCAGAACACCAGACAAAAATCTTCGTACCTCAGCTGTAGTTTTGAGCTGGAACCATGACCTGATACTGGTCATGGTTCCAGCACCGGAAAGCGGATTATCACAAAAATTGGTGTCGGCGGTTCACACGAGCGTCTACCCGATACCACAATAAAACCGGAACTTGTAATACGTCACAAAATGGACGCCTAGGCAGCGAGCGTTACAGTGAGCTGGGTTGATCCGAGCTGGATATTGATCGGTCGATGCTAGATTCACCGGGGTGTAGGCATGGAAGTAGACGTGATTGGTTGTTGGTTAGGGTTTAAACTCTTTTTGAATTTCCATTGTCAGCGAACATTAACGTTAGCTATCGTTACAGTACTATCTGGCAATGGTAAGGTCAGTTGTAAGCCAGCTAGCTAAATGTTCCAGCGCGCATCGTTTGTTTCAAGTCAGCGCGCTTCGAGGTTCCGCGCTGTCTATTGGCCGACGTAACAGCCAATCACGGCTCCTTCCGTGCCCACACCCCGTTGGATCTAGCATCAACCGTATTGATCTGTTGTTGTAAGGATGGACTGGCAGGGATGACAAGGAGCTCAGTCTCAGATAGGTTAAGCTGAAGGTGGCGTTCCTTCATCCATGCAGCGATATCAGGTAAGTAGTAATGCAAGTAGTAATGTTTTTAATCACAGCATTGTAAGATGGTGACAGATGTACTCTTAGCCCCCCCTCCCATTTGGTTCAGGGATGGTCAAGTCAATTTTATTTGTATAGACAAGTTTACGCGGCACTTCCGGTCCATTTCCGCATTGGGGCCACCCTATGCTTTTCTTTTCCGATGTAATAAGTGTTGTGTAGTCGGTTCATTCATTGTTCATGCATTGCAATACCACCACGCCACCAGATGGCGCAGTAGCCTAATGATTGTTGCTGAGTGTAGTACGGTGCTGAGGGTGATGAAGTGAGATAAAAAAGAAAGGAGTTGAAAACGTACGGCGCTCGTCTCTTGCCTCGTTATTATTCTACAACTATACTAATGTGATAAAGTCGAGTATAGGACACATTGGCGACGAGAAATGGCGACTGCAGCTGTGCCCTTACCTGCTTTATTTCTGCCGTGTGCTGGACAACCTACAATTCCGTCCGACATGTGGGCTAGGATGTTCGAGAACTATCTGCTAGCCATTGATGCGGATGGTGATGACTGGCCAGACACGAGGTTACGTGCACTTCTTTTACATGGTCTGGGTACAGAGGGCCAGCGTGTGTTTTATACACTTGCAGATGCAGGTAGGACTTACAAAGAAGCGATGATGGCACTGCGTGCACACTTCAACCCAGCCATGAATGTTGTGGTGGAACGTCATAAGTTCAGACAGAGAATACAGAGACCGCAGGAGTCCATTACAGAGTACGTTGCCGCGCTGCGCGAGCTTGCCACAACATATGGGTTTGACAACAGTAGAGACGAAATGATACGTGACCAGATCATCGAGCATATCCATTGTGCTAAGATACGCGAGAGACTGCTAGGACAAGCAGAGCAAATTTGACACTTGAAAGAACACTCCAGATTGCATGCCAGGCGGAAGCTGCCATCGGGTGTGCGCGCACGCTAGGTTCAGAGTCCCAGGTTCCCGTGCAAGCTGTAACGGCGAAGCCTAAACGTCCATTCAAAAATAAAGGGAAATACAACCGCTCTGCAGAGCCTGTAAACGCCACTCCAAGACAGGACAGATGCTGTTTTAGGTGTGGGTCGTCTACTCATCTTGCAAATGCTCCAGACTGCCCTGCCCTGAAAATGACTTGTCGGAAATGCAATAAAGTAGGTCATTTTGCCAAAGTTTGTAAATCTTCTGAAAGTTCAGGTGAAAAGTCTACCAAAAAAAGTAGGTGAAGTTGTTGTGCAAGTGCTGGGAATTAATGCAACCCAACCAGCCCAGAAAATATCATGTGAAGTGACTATTAATGCCAAGTCAACTTCTTGCCCAGTAGAGCTAGTGGTGGATACGGCCGCGCTGTGTCCATCATTCCTGAACCCGTCTACAGAGAGCATTTCAGCGATGTGCCCCTGACAGAACCAGAGGTTAAGTTAGTGTCATATACAAAGTCAGACATCCCAGTATTGGGCTGTCTATCAGCTACAGTGCAGCACGAAGATACTACAGTATACTACGGCTACACTATACATTGTGAAAAATACAGGTACCGCTGTCTTGGGGATGGACTTATTCAGGGCACTGAGACTTTCTATAGTAAATAATACTGTGCTCTCAACTGCGGCTCCAGTGACAGAGGTTAAAACTGGACCAGTGAAACTGGGCTTAGCCAAGGGTTTTGTCCACTGTGTTAAAGTGAAGGAGGGCAATGAAGCGGTACAGCCCGTCCAACAGAAGCTGAGGAGACTTCCCCTCTCCGTGAGACAAGCTGTCTCCACAGAACTTGAGAGACTGTTAGAAATGGACGTGATAGAGAGGATTGATGCATCTCCATGGGTTTCACCCATCGTCGTCACGCGACGGAAGAAAGGGGGCGGTGAGACTGTGCGTGGACTTACGTGAAACTAACAAGGCTATAGTGATGGACGGTTACCCACTTCCACACATGGATGACTTGTTCTCCGAGATGAGCGGTGCTACTGTATATTCTTCCATAGATCTCGCAAACGCATATCATCAAGTCCTTTTAGCGCCAGAAAGCCAGGACATAACCGCATTCATAACGCACGACGGACTTTTCAGGTTCAAACGGGTCCCATACGGGCTGTGCTCCGCCCCAAGTGCGTTCTCCAAGATGATGTCACTCGTACTTAAAGGCCTCAAGGGGGTCCAGTACTACTTGGACGATGTCATAGTGTATGGCAAGGTCAAGGAGGACCACGACTGCAACCTGCAGGAGGTGCTTGCCGCTATCAGGGGCGCCGGCCTCCAACTAAACGAGGAAAAATGCCAGTTAAACCGGTCCAGCCTGCGGTTCCTTGGGCACACGATCTCTGCCCAGGGCCTGCAGCCACTCACCGAGCACGTCAGAGCCATTACAGAGGCTCCAGTGCCAAGTGATGCTACAACACTTCGCTCATTTCTAGGGCTCACGGCGTGGTACCAGAAGTTCGTAAACAACTACGCGTCGCTCGTGGAGCCTATGCGAGCATGTCTATGTGAGGACACATTTCAGTGGACTTCAGCAGGTCAGGAGAGCTTCGAGGCGGTGAAGGACCGTATTGTAAACAGCCCAGCGCTGCCCGTCTTCGACCCCAGCCTCCCCACCTACGTGTCTACGGACACATCCGATTATGGCTTGGGGGCCGTACTGACACAACTACACCCGGATGGGACAGAACGTACAGTTGCATGTGCCTCACGCACACTTAACCCCGCTGAACGCAAGTACTCCATTGTTGAAAAGGAGGCGTTGGCCTGCGTGTGGGCCGCTGAAAAAGGAGGACCTTCTTATGGGGTACTAGGTTTACACTACGCACGGACCACCAGGCTTTGACCACACTACTTGCAACAAAAGGCCTGGGCCGCGCAGGGATGCGTATTGCGCGTTGGTCTGCGAGACTACTGTGCTTTACATACGACGTGGAGTACCGTCCTGGCTCACAAAACCAGGCGGCTGACTGCTTTTCCCGGTTGCCCCTCCCTGCAGACGAGGATACAGAGCCAGTGACTGAGCCGGAGCTTGTTGCTCTGTTGGACACAGAACTGAAAGCTCTTTCAGTAAAAGACTTTACGGAGGCATGTGAGGCGTGCCCTGAGCTCACAGCTCTTAGAGCACAGATAAACAGGGGCTGGCCTAAGACAGCTAAGTCCCTACCAGACGAGCTCAAAACATATTTCGCCACGAGAAATGAACTGTCAATACAGGATGTGATTATTTACAGGGGGCCTCACCGACGACTTGTGCCAGTTGCCCTACGGAAGCAGCTGGTGGACTTGGCACACGAGACACACCAAGGGGTGGTCCGCATCAAACAGAGGCTGCGGGACTTATACTGGTGGCCCGGTATGGACACGTGTGTGCAGGAGACTATCCGCTCATGTGGATTGTGCCAGATGAATGATAAAAGTGCCAAGACGCATTCTGCTCCTCTCCAGCCCATCCCACTCCCGGATGCCCCATGGCAGGAAGTGGGGATAGACATAGTGGGACCGTTCGAGTCAGCTACTTGGGACTGTCGCTTTGCTGTGACGCTGACTGACTACTACACAAAGTGGCCAGAGGTCGCTTTCACTTCAACTATTTCAACTATCACTACCGCTGCAATCACTACCTTCCTGTCTGCTGTGTTCTCCCGGTTTGGAAACCTATCGAACTGGTGAGTGACAATGGAACACAATTCACCTCTACCGAGTTTGCAGACTACCTTGCAGCGAGAGACATTAAACACAGTAGAGTGTCTCTTTACTATCCACAAGCGAATGGAGCCGTGGAGCGCGGGAACCGCGTTCTCAAAGAAACACTACTCTCTGCCGAGCAGGAGAGAAGGCCATGGAAGCCATACGTACAGGATTTCTTGTCCACCTACCGTGCTACCCCACATGGCACCACCGGGGTGTCACCGTATGAACTCATGTACAACCGACTGATGCGCACCAAAGTGAACATTGGCCCTGCACAAAAACCTGACCCACTGTCGGAGGAACAACTATGCAGTCGGGTTGCTGCCAAACAGGAGGCATCGAAAACCTACACTGACAAGAAAAGGGGAGCACGTGTGCCTAAGATCAAAGAGGGAAGCTTAGTCAGAGTGAGGAAACCTTTCCATGTGAAAAAGGGGCTGTCTAAGTTTCAGAGACCTACCCGAGTGATGCGCAAAGCTGGTTCGAGTGCTTATGTGCTAGAGGATGGGCGTACATGGAACGTTGCCCACCTCTCTCTGGTCCCTGAAAGCGGAACAAACAGGGAATCCGATCCAGAGCCAGTTGACAACCCTGCTCCAGTGCCGGAGTCGGCCCGACAACCTGAGCCGCCCCAACAACCAGTTGGCACTGGGGTCATGGACAGACCTGTGAGAGTAAGAAAGGAGCCTGCTTGGCTGAAGGACTATGAACACTAGTTAGTCCAATGGACGGTTAGAAATGAGGAGATAATAAGTGGATGTGAAAATGTGGGAAAAAAAATGTTGATACTAAAATGTGAAAAAGACAATGCTGTGACTAAGAAAAAAAAGAAATGTTTGTTTTGCACTGATTTTGATTGATACCAGGTTACTGTGATTTTAGTGCCTTGTGATTGAAAGTGCCTATGTTACACTGATTAACATTTTTGGGATTACAGGTTCAAGATTTCCTGCTGTATTTTATTTACAGTAATATTACAGTGGAACTGTGGTTCATGGTTATTGTGGTTGATGGTTATTATAACATTTCTATTGTGGGAAGTTGTGTTGATGCTGATAGCACTTGAGTTATTGTACTACTGATGTCTGTGACATGGGACATAGTATTTTCATGTACGCTTCTTAAGAGAGGGGGAATATGTTGTGTAGTCGGTTCATTCGTTGTTCATGCATTGCAATGCCACCACACCACCAGAGGGCGCAGTAGCCTAATGATTGTTGCTGAGTGTAGTACGGTGCTGAGGGTGATGAAGAAGAGAGATAAAAAAGAAAGGAGTTGAAAACGTACAGCGCTCGTCTCTTGCCTCGTTATTATTTTACAGCTATACTAATGTGATAAAGTCTAGTATAGGACAGTAAGTAGCTACCTAGTCATCACAGTTCAGGGAAAGGGTTTTCTTTGGTTGGCTTTTTGGCAATCAAGTGATGGGAACAAACAAAGACGTTTTTCGGTGGTTTCTTCAAATTCAAAGCCTTCAACCACATCCGTGATTCGAAATCTGCTGTTGCTTTTCTGTGGAAGGAAAACAATGGCATGCAGGGACATGGCCGTTTTGTGGCAGGTCGATGGGCAACACACTCGCTATCCAACCACTCATTCAGGCGTTTCCGTGTAGCAGTACAGCCACGCACCGCACAATGTGTCCCTGAACCCTTTTTTGATTTTCTAATGTCCATTTTTAATGTTCAATGTTGTTGAAGATATCGCAGATCTAGGCTCGCCTGTTTACATCCGGCTACGGATGTTTAGACCGGAAGAGCAATGCACCCACCTTGGTGCCCCAGGTAAGGGCGGGAAAACTCGTCTATAGTCCAATATCACAAAATTGCTTCAAGGTGCTTTACAGCAACACGCCATCCTGTCCTTAGACCCTCGCATCGGACAAGGACCAACTCCCTAAAAAACCCTTTAGCTGGTCGTTCTCTCGTAACATAGATGGCCTCTTTGACTCCCTGTTCAAACCGTCGATCTCCTTGAAAGAGTGAAAGAATGGCTGCTATCAATGCCCGCTGAACTGCTTTGATATTGTCTTATGCAGTGACTGTTCAGTGCCCCCAGGATTTCGCGATCGCAGCAGTTAACGCAAATGCAGCCAACCCCCGTGAATTCTGCGCGCCCTCGCAATTTTGTCCAATCCCCGCAACCTTTCCACAAATTTGACCAATCTTCGTAGTTTCCCGCGAGTTTCACCAATCATAGCAATCCCCCGCGCACGCCATTGAGCCATACGTCACCAAACTCACTCCCTTGTTTCTGGTTGTGAAGTTGCAGACATGTGCACCATGAACGTCTCACATTTACCGACTAAAATGACCAAAGAACGTGAAAGGCAATTCCTTGATGTTCTGCACGAAAACGTTGGGAAACTGTTTTGCACCACGTGCAATGTTGTGGTGGAACACAAACGTAAATCCTCGATTGACAAGCACTTTTCTACCGCAAAACACACCCGGAGAATGGCTGAAATGCCTGGACAACAGACAAGACAAACCACCATGACAGGCTGCTGCATCCAGACCTACTGCAAGCACGGAAATAATCGGGTGAGTTAGATTCAGCATGATGTCCACAAATACACGGAACGACTGTGTGAACGAATGGCTGGGGCTTTATTTGATCGCTCTCGTTCTGTCCTTCATACATCCATGCTGTGTGTGTCCTGCATACATGCTTGTTCCTCCTTCCTACTTCCGTACTTGCCCCATAACCCCTTGCTCTTCTTAAAGAGGTATTCTCTATTAAAGTCTGAACATCACAGTGAGGTTCTGTACACTTTAACTTTTAAGCCTGTTTGCTATTCCACAAATAAAAACAAATAAACCATATTTTGTTCGAATTTTTGTAACCCTGAGCCTTTTTTTGTGTTTTTGGTAAGGTTACTTATGCGGTTTTATTCTCACTGGAACAAGTTGCCTTCGATTTATTATGAATTAAAAAAAATTGCAACAATTTTTGCAATTTTCACTTGCTCCTGCAATTTCATTGCAAAAAAACAAAAAACATGCGTTACAATTTTTTTTTGTTTTGGAAAAGCTGCTGCAAAATCAGGCATTTTACGCCGCAACACCCCCCCACCCCACCCAAAAAAAAGCCCTCGAAATCCTAGAGGGACTGAGGGTTTACATAGGCTATAATGGCAAATGATGTGGCGGTACAGTGCCCCCTTGTGACTTGTTTCGCAATTTATTTTCCAGATTTCCGTCTTCGTCTTTATACTTTTGGAGACTTCCGTTTTCTTCTCCTGGTGCACATTCATTTAGACATCGTCAAAGGTCAAAGTGTGAAACTAAACTGGTCGTGTATCCTGTTCGTATGTTTGTACTCTGTAAGAGAGACACATTTATTTTGTGATTTACTTTGTTGCTTTTGAGCTGTTTGTATCCGTTATCTCTAAGAGCTCCAAACTAGGATGCACACGACAAGCTAGAGAGAAGGCCAGCAGGAAAGAACGCCAGCAGGAAAGAACGCCAGCAGGAAAGAACGCCAGCAGGAAAGAAGGCCAGCAGGAAAGAGGGCCAGCAGGAAAGAAGGCTAGCAGGAAAGAAGGCCAGCAGGACAGAAGGCCAGCAGAAAAGAAGGCCAGCAGGAAAGAACGCCAGCAGGAAAGAAGGCCAGCAGGAAAGAACGCCAGCAGGAAAGAAGTCCAGCAGGAAAGAACGCTAGCAGGAAAGAAGGCCAGCAGGACAGAAGGCCAGCAGGAAAGAAGGCCAGCAGGAAAGAAAGCCAGCAGGAAAGAAGGCCAGCAGGAAAGAAGGCCAGCAGGACAGAAGGCTAGCAGGAAAAAACGCCAGCAGGAAAGAAGGCCAGCAGGAAAGAACGCTAGCAGGAAAGAAGGCCAGCAGTACAGAAGGCCAGCAGAAAATAAGGCCAGCAGGAAAGAAGGCCAGCAGGAAAGAACGCTAGCAGGAAAGAACGCCAGCAGGAAAGAACGCCAGCAGGAAAGAACGCCAGCAGGAAAGAACGCCAGCAGGAAAGAACGCCAGCAGGAAAGAAGGCCAGCAGGAAAGAACGCTAGCAGGAAAGAACCCCAGCAGGAAAGAAGGCCAGCAGGAAAGAACGCTAGCAGGAAAGAACGCCAGTAGGAAAGAAGGCCAGCAGGAAAGAAGGCTAGCAGGAAAGAAGGCCAGCAGGAAAGAACGCCAGCAGGAAAGAACGCCAGCAGGAAAGAACGCCAGCAGGAAAGAAGGTCAGCAGGAAAGAGGGCCAGCAGGAAAGAACGCTAGCAGGAAAGAAGGCCAGCAGGACAGAAGGCCAGCAGAAAAGAAGGCCAGCAGGAAAGAACGCCAGCAGGAAAGAAGGCCAGCAGGAAAGAACGCCAGCAGGAAAGAAGTCCAGCAGGAAAGAACGCTAGCAGGAAAGAAGGCCAGCAGGACAGAAGGCCAGCAGGAAAGAAAGGCCAGCAGGAAAGAAAGCCAGCAGGAAAGAAGACCAGCAGGAAAGAAGGCCAGCAGGACAGAAGGCTAGCAGGAAAAAACGCCAGCAGGAAAGAAGGCCAGCAGGAAAGAACGCTAGCAGGAAAGAAGGCCAGCAGTACAGAAGGCCAGCAGAAAATAAGGCCAGCAGGAAAGAAGGCCAGCAGGAAAGAACGCTAGCAGGAAAGAAGGCCAGCAGGAAAGAACGCCAGCAGGAAAGAACGCCAGCAGGAAAGAACGCCACTAGGAAAGAACGCCAGCAGGAAAGAACGCCAGCAGGAAAGAAGGCCAGCAGGAAAGAAGGCCAGCAGGAAAGAACGCTAGCAGGAAAGAACGCCAGTAGGAAAGAAGGCCAGCAGGAAAGAACGCCAGCAGGAAAGAAGTCCAGCAGGAAAGAACGCTAGCAGGAAAGAAGGCCAGCAGGACAGAAGGCCAGCAGGACAGAAGGCCAGCAGGAAAGAAAGCCAGCAGGAAAGAAGACCAGCAGGAAAGAAGGCCAGCAGGACAGAAGGCTAGCAGGAAAAAACGCCAGCAGGAAAGAAGGCCAGCAGGAAAGAACGCTAGCAGGAAAGAAGGCCAGCAGTACAGAAGGCCAGCAGAAAATAAGGCCAGCAGGAAAGAAGGCCAGCAGGAAAGAACGCTAGCAGGAAAGAAGGCCAGCAGGAAAGAACGCCAGCAGGAAAGAACACCAGCAGGAAAGAACGCCACTAGGAAAGAACGCCAGCAGGAAAGAACGCCAGCAGGAAAGAAGGCCAGCAGGAAAGAAGGCCAGCAGGAAAGAACGCTAGCAGGAAAGAACGCCAGTAGGAAAGAAGGCCAGCAGGAAAGAAGGCTAGCAGGAAAGAAGGCCAGCAGGAAAGAAGGCCAGCAGGAAAGAACGCCAGCAGGAAAGAACGCCAGCAGGAAAGAACGCCAGCAGGAAAGAAGGCCAGCAGGAAAGAACGCTAGCAGGAAAGAACGCCAGCAGGAAAGAACGCCAGCAGGAAAGAACGCTAGCTAGCAGGAAAGAAGGCCAGCAGGAAAGAAGGCCAGCAGAAAAGAAGGCCAGCAGAAAAGAAGGCCAGCAGAAAAGAACGCCAGCAGGAAAGAACGCTAGCAGGAAAGAACGCCAGCAGGAAAGAAGGCCAGCAGGAAAGAAGGCCAGCAGGAAAGAACGCCAGCAGGAAAGAACGCCAGCAGGAAAGAACGCCAGCAGGAAAGAAGGCCAGCAGGAAAGAACGCTAGCAGGAAAGAAGGCCAGCAGGAAAGAACGCCAGCAGGAAAGAAGGCCAGCAGGAAAGAATGCTAGCAGGAAAGAACGCCAGCAGGAAAAAAGGCCAGCAGGAAAAAATGCTAGCTAGCAGGAAAGAACGCCAGCAGGAAAGAAGGCCAGCAGGAAAGAAGGCCAGCAGGAAAGAACGCCAGCAGGAAAGAAGGCTAGCAGGAAAGAAGGCCTGCAGAAAATAAGGCCAGCAGGAAAGAAGGCCAGCAGGAAAGAACGCTAGCAGGAAAGAAGGCCAGCAGGAAAGAATGCCAGCAGGAAAGAACGCCAGCAGGAAGGAAGGCCAGCAGGAAAGAAGGCTAGCAGAAAAGAAGGCCAGCAGGAAAGAAGGCCAGCAGAAAAGAACGCCAGCAGGAAAGAACGCCAGCAGGAAAGAAGGCCAGCAGGAAAGAACGCCAGCAGGAAAGAAGGCCAGCAGGAAAGAAGGCCAGCAGGAAAGAACGCTAGCAGGAAAGAAGGCCAGCAGGAAAGAAGGCCAGCAGGAAAGAAGGCCAGCAGGAAAGAAGGCCAGCAGGAAAGAAGGCCAGCAGGAAAGAAGGCCAGCAGGAAAGGTAGTCAGAAAATCTTAAGCTAGCGCCCTCGATAAACGGAACGAGTTTTCACGATGCTCACGTGGAAAGAAGAAAATAAGCAGACATCCGTTTGAAACTCTGCGTCTTGCTTATTTGAACCAAGGGGCCACTACAGCCACTGGCCTGTAGATGGGTGTAGACTTTGGAGTCCTAGCTTGTAGATGGGTGTAGACCAGGGGTGGCAGGAAAGAAGGCCAGCAGGAAAGAACGCCAGCAGGAAAGAAGGCCAGCAGGAAAGAACGCTAGCAGGAAAGAAGGCCAGCAGGAAAGAAGGCCAGCAGGAAAGAAGGCTAGCAGGAAAGAAGGCCAGCAGGAAAGAAGGCCAGCAGGAAAGAAGGCTAGCAGGAAAGAAGGCCAGCAGGAAAGGTAGTCAGAAAATCTTAAGCTAGCGCCCTCGATAAACGGAACGAGTTTTCACGATGCTCACGTGGAAAGAAGAAAATAAGCAGACATCCGTTTGAAACTCTGCGTCTTGCTTATTTGAACCAAGGGGCCACTACAGCCACTGGCCTGTAGATGGGTGTAGACTTTGGAGTCCTAGCTTGTAGATGGGTGTAGACCAGGGGTGGCAGGAAAGAAGGCCAGCAGGAAAGAACGCTAGCAGGAAAGAACGCCAGCAGGAAAGAAGGCCAGCAGGAAAGAACGCTAGCAGGAAAGAAGGCCAGCAGGAAAGAAGGCCAGCAGGAAAGAAGGCCAGCAGGAAAGAACGCTAGCAGGAAAGAAGGCCAGCAGGAAAGAAGGCCAGCAGGAAAGAAGGCCAGCAGGAAAGAACGCCAGCAGGAAAGAAGGCCAGCAGGAAAGAACGCTAGCAGGAAAGAAGGCCAGCAGGAAAGAACGCCAGCAGGAAAGAACGCTAGCTAGCAGGAAAGAAGGCCAGCAGGAAAGAAGGCCAGCAGGAAAGAAGGCCAGCAGAAAAGAACGCCAGCAGGAAAGAACGCCAGCAGGAAAGAAGGCCAGCAGGAAAGAACGCTAGCAGGAAAGAACGCCAGCAGGAAAGAAGGCCAGCAGGAAAGAACGCTAGCAGGAAAGAAGGCCAGCAGGAAAGAAGGCCAGCAGGAAAGAAGGCCAGCAGGAAAGAAGGCTAGCAGGAAAGAAGGCCAGCAGGAAAGAACGCTAGCTAGCAGGAAAGAAGGCCAGCAGAAAAGAAGGCCAGCAGGAAAGAACGCTAGCAGGAAAGAAGGCCAGCAGGAAAGAAGGCCAGCAGGAAAGAAGGCCAGCAGGAAAGAAGGCTAGCAGGAAAGAAGGCCAGCAGGAAAGAAGGCTAGCAGGAAAGAAGGCCAGCAGGAAAGAAGGCCAGCAGGAAAGAAGGCTAGCAGGAAAGAAGGCCAGCAGGAAAGAAGGCCAGCAGGAAAGAAGGCTAGCAGGAAAGAAGGCCAGCAGGAAAGGTAGTCAGAAAATCTTAAGCTAGCGCCCTCGATAAACGGAACGAGTTTTCACGATGCTCACGTGGAAAGAAGAAAATAAGCAGACATCCGTTTGAAACTCTGCGTCTTGCTTATTTGAACCAAGGGGCCACTACAGCCACTGGCCTGTAGATGGGTGTAGACTTTGGAGTCCTAGCTTGTAGATGGGTGTAGACCAGGGGTGGCTAACCATGTGCCATGGAGAGCCATGTGTATGCAGGTTTTCATTCCAGCCGGACTCCACACCAAGTGATTTCACTGATTAGCAACCCTTCAACCAAAGAGGAAGAATGTATCAGTGAAATCACTTGGTGTGGAGTCGGGTTGGAATTAAAATCTGCATACACATGGCTCTCCATGGCACATGGTTAGCCACCGCAGGTGTATACTGTGCAGTCCTGGACTGAAGATGGGTGTAGACTGTGCAGTCCTGGCCTGTAGATGGGTGTAGACTGTGGAGATGGTGTAGACTGTGGAGCCCTGGCCTGATGTGTTAGCTCTCCTGTGTTGTGCCATCCTCTTGGCCAGCGTCTGTTTAGATTCCCCAATGTGCAAGTCACGGCAATCCTGCTGGCACTTAACAGCTACACTATATTGCTCTGCTTTATGCCGGGAGACCCGATCCTTGGGGTAGACCAACTTCTGGCGCAGCATGTTTTGGGATTTGAAAGCAACTGAGACACGGTGTTTGGAAAGTACGCATCTCAGCTGTTCCAATACTCCCACCACATATGGAATCACCACCTCTGTGAATAGTACACATGGCCATTGTAACTCTGGTTAATGGTCACAGCATATTTGCATATGAAACTGGCTGTTGGTTTGGGTCGTTATGCCACTGTATTGTTTATAAGGGTGGGGACACCTGCATTCACTGTATTGTTTATAAGGGTGGGGACACCTGCACTCACTGTATTGTTTATAAGGGTGGGGGCACCTGCAGTCACTGTCTTCTTTATAAGGGTGGGGATACCTGCAATCACTGTATTGTTTATAAGGGTGGAGACACCTGTAGTCACTGTATTGTTTATAAGGGTGGGACACCTGTAGTCACTGTATTGTTTATAAGGGTGGGACACCTGTAGTCACTGTGTTGTTTATAAGGGTGGGGACACCTGCAGTCACTGTATTGTTTATAAGGGTGGGGACACCTGCAGTCACTGTATTGTTTATAAGGGTGGAGACACCTGTAGTCACTGTATTGTTTATAAGGGTGGGACACCTGCAGTCACTGTATTGTTTATAAGGGTGGGGGCACCTGCAGTCACTGTCTTCTTTATAAGGGTGGGGATACCTGCAATCACTGTATTGTTTATAAGGGTGGAGACACCTGTAGTCACTGTATTGTTTATAAGGGTGGGACACCTGTAGTCACTGTATTGTTTATAAGGGTGGGACACCTGTAGTCACTGTGTTGTTTATAAGGGTGGGGACACCTGCAGTCACTGTATTGTTTATAAGGGTGGGGACACCTGCAGTCACTGTATTGTTTATAAGGGTGGAGACACCTGTAGTCACTGTATTGTTTATAAGGGTGGGGACACCTGCAGTCACTGTATTGTTTATAAGGGTGGAGACACCTGCAGTCAGTTGAGACTGAAGAGGTCACTTAGATGATGATGAGACGTATCTGTCTATAAACGTTGTCCAGGTGACCTGATTCAATTCTTTGATTTCTTACCTGGATTCATGAGCACAAACACGTTCCAGTCTATTATTTGATTATTTGGACTTAAGTAGCATACTACTACCAGACCCAGAATAAATTTGCTGTTACAATACAGTGTATATCTAGTCTCATCTTGATTTATTTCTATTTAAAGAGGGACAAACAGATACTTGGTTACACTTCCTGTGATTAAACCAGAAAACACAAACACGTCTTTACAAAGTTTTGTGCAGCAGAAAACTTTATTTTGGCAGTGAAAATGTGTAGAACTGATGTGGCACAGTGGTCTGATACTCCGGCGTTGGAATGGGTTCCACCATTTCAAACAGTGCCTCCTATGGGTGGAGGTGTGCATGCCCAGCTGCGACTGATCTGGAGGAAGAGTGGGGAACTTCCACATGCGTCACGTCCCCTGACGTAACGATACGCTGCACGCATCAGAGGGCAACACGGAAAAGCACACCAGTGTAGAGGTGTAATGTTGTAACAATAGTGTACTGGTGTACAGTAACACTAGTGTACTGTGTACCGTAATACTAGTGCACTGGTGTACAGTAATAGTGTCCTGGTGTACAGTAATAATAATGCACTAGTGGACAGTAACACTAGTGTACTGGTGTACAGAAATACTAGTACACTGGTGTACAGTAATAATAGTGTACTGGTTAACAGTAACACTAGTGCACTGGTGTATAGTAACACTAGTTTACTGGTGTACAGTAATACTGTGTACAGTAATACTAGTGCACTAGTGTACAGAAACTAGTGTACGGTAATAATACTGCTCTGGTGCACAGTAACTGCACTGGTGTACAGTAATAATAGTGCACTGGTGTACAGTAACACTATTGTGCTGGTGTACATTAACGCCAGTGTACTGGTGTACAGTAATAATAATGCACTAGTGTACAGTGACACTAGTGTACTGGAGTGCAGTAATAACAGTGCACTGGTGTACAGTAAAACTAATGTACTGGTGTACAGTAACACTACTGTACTGGTGTACATTAACACTAGTGTACTGGTGTACAGCGATACTAGCTTACTGGTGTACAGTAACCCTAGAGTACTGGTGTACATTGATACTAGGGTACTGGTGTACAGTATCACTAGAGTACTGGTGTACAGTGATACTAGTGTACTGGTGTACAGTAACCCTAGAGTAATGGTGTACAGTGATACTAGAGTACTGGGATACAGTAACCCTAGAGTACTGGTGTACAGTGATACTACTGTACTGGTGTACAGTGATACTAGTGTACTTGTGTACAGTAACCCTAGAGCACTGTTGTACATTGATACTAGAGTACTGGTGTACAGTGATACTAGTGTACTGGTGTACAGCGATACTAGAGTACTGGTTTACAGTAACCCTAGAGTACTGGTGTACATTGATACTAGGGTACTGGTGTACAGTATCACTAGAGTACTGGTGTACAGTGATCCTAGTGTAGTGGTGTACAGTGATACTAGAGTACTGGTGTACAGTGATCCTAGTGTAGTGGTGTACAGTGATACTAGAGTACTGGTGTACATTAATCCTAGTGTAGTGGTGTACAGTGATCCTAGTGTAGTGGTGTACAGTGATACTAGAGTACTGGTGTACAGTGATCCTAGAGTACTGGTGTACAGTGATCCTAGAGTACTGGTGTACAGTGATACTAGAGTACTGGTGTACAGTGATCCTAGTGTAGTGGTGTACAGTGATCCTAGAGTACTGGTGTACAGTGATCCTAGTGTAGTGGTGTACAGTGATACTAGAGTACTGGTGTACAGTGATTCTAGTGTAGTGGTGTACAGTGATACTAAAGTACTGGTGTACAGTGATACTAGAATACTGGTGTACAGTGATCCTAGTGTAGTGGTGTACAGTGATCCTAGAGTACTGGTGTACAGTGATCCTAGTGTAGTGGTGTACAGTGATCCTAGAGTAGTGGTGTACAGTGATCCTAGTGTAGTGGTGTACAGTGATCCTAGAGTACTGGTGTACAGTGATCCTAGAGTACTGGTGTACAGTGATACTAGAGTACTGGTGTACAGTGATCCTAGTGTAGTGGTGTACAGTGATCCTAGAGTAGTGGTGTACAGTGATCCTAGTGTAGTGGTGTACAGTGATACTAGAGTACTGGTGTACAGTGATCCTAGTGTAGTGGTGTACAGTGATACTAAAGTACTGGTGTACAGTGATACTAGAATACTGGTGTACAGTGATCCTAGTGTAGTGGTGTACAGTGATCCTAGAGTACTGGTGTACAGTGATCCTAGTGTAGTGGTGTACAGTGATCCTAGAGTACTGGTGTACAGTGATCCTAGAGTACTGGTGTACAGTGATCCTAGAGTACTGGTGTACAGTAAAAAGGTGTGGCAGTCTTTTAGGGTCTCCTTAGGAGAAGAAGGAATTGGACATTCCAAACGTGAATGAAAAGCAAAATAAAAAATAATATTTTCTAGAAAACAAATCCATGGTGGAAGTTGGAATTGTAGACTCAGCTGTATGTGTGTGTGTGTGTGTGTGTGTGTGTGTTAATATAGCTCTTTCAGAAGTGAATTTAAAAATATGAAATAAACACTGATTTGAATACATGTTCCAGACAGTGTGTCAAGGTGCTGAGCTTGGCTCTGTGGCTGGCATCTCTTTAAACCCATACTGAGGTAAACTTCCTGTCATGTGACCAGCTTGACACTGTCACATGAACTATCTCTGTGCCAATCAGCTTATCAACGGGCTGTTTTACCACCTGTTTTGCCCATTATTGGTGCTCATTAAAAAACTGTAGTGTTAAAGTTTAGCAATTAAATCAAATTTGTGCATCAATGCGTTTAACACGCTTATCACTGTTGACCCACCATTGAAAAGAGGTCACATGATGCTGCCGGGGTCAAATTACCAACCTTTTTAGACAGTAAAGGAGTTTTCCAACTGATACTATAGCCACAATGAGTAATAATTATCATTACATTTATACAGCGCTTTTCTAGACACCCAAAGTGCTTCACAGTGAAGAGGGTAACTCACCTCAACCACCACCAATGTGTAGCACCACCTGGGTGAAGCACGGCAGCCATTTTGCACCAGAACGCTCACCACTCATCAGCTTGAGGTGGAGAGGGAGGAGTCATTGAGCCAATTACATGAGGGGAAGATTAGGTGGCCAGGTGGAGAGAGCCAGGTTGGGAATGTTGCCAGGACACCAGGGACCTCCTACTTTTTGTGATAAGTGCCATGGGATCTTTAATGACCACAGTGAGTCAGGACCTCGGTTTAACGTCTCTTCAGAAGGACGGCATCTCCTACAGCACAGTGTCCCCGTCACTGCACTGGTGCATTGGGATTTATTTGTTATTTTTTTTATTAGGACCAGAGGGAAGACTGGCCCCTACAGGCCCACCAACATCACTTCTAGCAGTAACTCTGTTTTCCTGGGAGTCGCCCATCCAAGCACTAGCCAAGCCCATACCTGCTTAGCTTCCGTCATTTGGCAGAGCCAGGGTACATGTTGGTATGGCTTTGGCTGGCAATGAAGGCCTACCACATCCTGTAGTGGTGAAGCAGTGAGAGGCAGTGGCTTATTTATGATTTGAAACAGTCAAGTATAGCTCATCTGTCTGGCAGAAAGGAAGTGACCCCTGACCCTATCCGACATTGTCTTTACTCTTTGCCGTTCATTAGTCTAAACATCTAGTAAAGCAGGGAGGTAAGCCACATACCCAGGCCAAGCACCAGGCTGAGTCCCACCCATAGGGGCCTTTTTGTGGGCCCTCCTCCATCTAGGGGCATCCAATGAGGGGTGTGGTTACAGGGAGGGGTGGAGGTGTGGACGGGGCTTGCTGTGGGCTGGGCTGGTAACAGGAAGTTGTGTGTGAAGGCGGAGTAAAGGTCTGGGCCGTAAGGAACATTAAGAGTCTCTGTCACTGCCTGGTGACCTGGGAAAGTTACCTGTCAATCAAACACAGATAAGACAGTATTCAGACTACAGAAACACACACACACATGCACACATATTCACAGTAAAAGTATGGTTGCCAAGTAACGTGTGTGTGTGTGTGTGTGTGTGTGTGTGTGTGTGTGTGTGTGTGTGTGTGTGTGTGTGTGTGTGTGTGTGTGTGTGTGCTCAAACACACATGCATGTGGGGGAGCGAGAGATGGAATGTACGATGTAAGATGGGGCAAGCCCATTTAGGATTTTATAAGTCAGCAGAAGCACCTTGTATTCTGATCTAACATGGATAGGAAGCCAATGAAGGGAGGCAAGAATTGGTGTAATATGGTCAAGTTTCCTAGTTTTAGTTAGGATTCTAGCAGCAGCATTCTGAACCATCTGAAGACTTTTAGTACTAGAATGTGGCAGACCTGAGAACAGAACATTACAGTAATCAAGTCTGGATGAAACAAATGCATGTATTAGAGTCTCTGCGTCAGCCATGGAGAGAAAAGACCGAATTTTAGCCATGTTACGTAAGTGAAAACAGGCAGTCTTGGTGATTTCTTTAATGTGCTTATCAAAGGAAAGGCTGGGATCAAACGTAACACCAAGATTTTTGGCTACCACACGCTGTAAAACCACAGAGCTGTTGATTGTTATCATTACTTGATCAAGTTGGTGTCTGTGTCTAGCAGGGCCAATGACCAGCATCTCGGTTTTATCTGAATTTAAAAGTAGAAAGTTAAGTGACATCCCGTTTTTCACAGTAGCCAAGCAGGCCTCTAAGTTAGTCATTTGAGTATGATCATCAGCCCTTATAGGCACATACAGCTGAGTATCATCAGCATAGCAATGGAAATTTATTCCGTAACTGCGTATAATTTGGCCAAGAGGTGTAATGTAAAGAGAGAAAAGTAGAGGGCCAAGTACTGAGCCCTGAGGCATACAATATTTAACGTCAGATAATTTTGATATAATATTATTATAGCAGACACAATGTGTTCTTCCAGATAAGTAGGACTTAAGCCAAGAGAGAGCTAAGCCAGAGACACCAAAATTACAATTTATTCTGTCTAATAGTATACAGTGATCTTAGCTTAGCTTTAGCTTAAGGTTGTCCATCGTGTCCGACAATGACAATCCTGCCTCTGCTACTTGTGAGTCTTCTTGTGGCTGTAAAGCCCAATCCGCGATCCATACCGTCTGCCACAGACAGAACAGGTGAGAGCACTGTAGGTGTGGTACTGGCTTCATGTCTCTTTAGACGTCTGATCGGTGGTGATACAGTGATCAATGGTGTCAAACAGGGGTGGAAATTAACTTTTTTGTCCACCTGCCACCGTGGCTGGTGGATTCCAAAACCTACCAGCCACTCAATTTTTTTACCGGCCACTTTCTTGTTTTAACCGGCAGTGTGTAACTGCATGTGAAAAATAATAAAACAAGATCTACTATATTCAAGCAATAGGCTATTTTAAATATTTAAACTCTTAAAATACTATTTTCAAAATCTAGTTTACTCTTCTATGGTTTTCAAAATTGTGTAAACTACCTTTAAAACATTTAACATATTTGTCAAAAAATAACCGGTGTATCAGTGCCGGCAAACTTCCCTTTACTATTACATAAACCAAGACTGGAACAAGTAGAAGGGATTGTGTCAGTATGGGTCTTAATTCAACACTTAATCTAACGTTAGTAAATGACGATTTACTTGCTAACTACAGGTAACGTTAGCTAGCTATGACATTACATGACAGCTATATTCTGACCTTAATTCAACACTTCATCTAACGTTAGTGAATAGATTTTTAAAAAATTACGATTTACTTGCACTGCCACACGTAATCTGTAAATGGCCTTCGTTTTTTGGCGATGGCGTGGGCTTTTCTACACAGTAGGCTCATCTTCTCCAACTGGGACGCGTTCATGGCAGC
This sequence comes from Lampris incognitus, assembly GCF_029633865.1. Taxonomy (NCBI): domain Eukaryota; kingdom Metazoa; phylum Chordata; class Actinopteri; order Lampriformes; family Lampridae; genus Lampris; species Lampris incognitus. The sequence continues at coordinate 731,663 of NC_079213.1, read as the reverse complement.
GGTATCCTGCGGGCTCGATTTCCCTGTACTATCTTTATTACGTGGATGTGGCATTTGGATGATTCATGGTCCATTATGGCTTCCAATTTTAGGCTTTTAGTCCCAATAATGAAACTGTTAGCTTTCTTGTTGGCATCCGAAGCGTGCTGACGACATACCCAACAGAACATTGTCTGGCTTGTCTCCTCGTAAACTAACCAATCACGGGACTCTCTGTCTCTGTTGTCAGTTATTCTCCACTTCTCATTAAAAAAACGTTTTCGTTTCGTCTTCGCCTCTTTAACCCGTGTCTCCTGCTGTGTTGTTTTCTCTGCAGACCTCTTAACCCCTGCGATGTGACGCCACATTGTGTTTTCTGGCTCTCTCCTCGTCCTCGAAAGTGTCTGTGTGAATTAGCAGACTCGCAAGACAAGCGTCCCTATACTCTGCCTCTGATTGGCTAACCAACGATGGCAACAAGTACTAGCCAATCAGAGGCAGAGTAGGGCGGGTCATAGGGGGGAAAATAAGGCAGATTCGCGATTCAGTACGTCACAAATTGCTACTTTTCTTTACCCGCCACCGTGGCTGGTAGGTTGAGCAAATTCACCCGCCAATACGCAAATCCACCCGCATTTGGCGTGTAGCGGGTGCTAATTTCCATCCCTGGTGTCAAAGCACACTGCGGTCCAGTTGTAGAAGCACAGAAGTGGGATCAGAGTCCACAGCTAGTAGAACATTGTTCACCACTCTGGTCAGAGCAGTTTCAGTGGAATGACAAGCCCCGAAAGCTGACTGGAAAGGTTCATATGGTTTTCTTCTATATGGGTCGAAATCTGTTGATATACAACTCCTTCTCATACATCAAGCGCTGATCTTGAAAATAGGAGATTGCAGTCAGTTGGTAAGTGATTTGAAACTTGTTTTGATTCGGACTTAGGCCGTTATTGGGCTTTGTTGGGCTAAACACTTGCTACTTTCACTCGGAGCTTCAATAGGTGGGTCAGCTGATGCGGGTCGCGCCCTTTATTGGTTCCTTTGTTGTGGAAATCAGACAGGGGTGGGCTTTTCACTAAAAGCTTATGAGAGATTGAACTAAACCCAACAGAACAAGCTCTGATCTTGAACATAGGAGATTGCAGTCAGTTGGTAAGTAATTTGAAACTGGTTTTGAGTTTTGATTTGGATTTAAGCCATTACCAGCCTCTGTTCGGCTTGGCACTTGCTAGTTTCACTCTTTGAGCTTCTATAGGTGGGTCAGCTGATGCGGGTCATGCCCTTTATTGCTTCCTTTGTTGTGAAAATCAGATGGGGGCAGGTTCAGCTGTGGTACTTCCTGGTATTCAAACACACAGCTGTGCTGTAGCGTCAGCGTCAACCCTTGTGTGTCAGCCCTCATTATGGTAAGACCAAATTGGGTAAAGACCTGCGAGTCCACCTGTGCAAGTCCACTGAGCGAGGACGCTGACTCCTGTCAAGCTATTTGTCGTTGTCATATATCGCCCACCAGGGTGTCAACTGGGGAACTTTGTAGTCGAACTAGACATGTTACTCTCAGCCATTCCTGATGATGACACACCACTGATTGTCATGGAAGACATGAATATCCATACTGACAAAACCCAAGCGACCGGCTTCCTGTCTCTTGTGTCCTCTTTTGACCTCAAACAGGTCCCCACCCCTCCCACACACAAATCTTGATCTGATTTTGACCCCACAGCAAATCTTACTGTCACACCCCTGCATCTGTCAGACCACTTCTTTATTCAATTCACGGCCTCCTTACTGGAACAACCTCACATTCCTCCACACATGGTCTCCTTCCACCGAAACATCCAGTACCTTACACCAACCCAGGTTTTCAGTGAGGTCTTGGCTGCCATGCCTCCTTATAATGAATTCTCTTCACTCCCTGTCAACGAGGCTACAGACACACTCTGTTCCTCACAAGCCTCCTCTCAACAATCTCTGCCTTCTAGCATTCAAACCTGCTCATAACACCCCCCCCCCCCAGTCCATGGCTCACTGAAGTCATCAGAGAGCAAAAGTCGGGGCTCAGAGTGGCAGAGAGAAAATGGCGTAAAACAAGAGTCCAAAGACCTCAGTGACTATCAATGTCTCCTTGCATCATTTTCCTCCAGCTTAAAAACAGTTAAGACCACTTACCATCAGAACAAGATCTATGGTGCCACTGATGATCTAAAAAAAATTCTGCTTTTAACTCAATCCGTCTCCTCTTCCTCTGAACTACACTCTGCTCACTCCAGACATGTTCGCCTCATACTTCACTGATAAGGTTTCTGCTATCAGTAACCAGTTCTCTGAGCCTGACCAACTCTGTCTGCTGCTGCCAGCTAACAGTGCCTCACTCACCTCATTCTCCCCCCTGACCAAGGAGGAAGTCTCCAAGCTTCTGCTTGACTCTTGTCCCACTACCTGTCCGCTGGACCCAGTACCATCCAACCTCCTACAGCCCATTTCCCCCGTACTTAACCCCACAGTCACACACATCATCAACTCCTCATTTAAAACGGGTGTGTTACCCACTGCATTTAAGCAAGCTCGGGTCACACCGCTGCTCAAAAAACCCCACACTCAACCCAACCCAGGTTGAAAACTACAGACTGCTTCACTCCTACCCTTTCTTTCAAAAATACTTGAGCCCACTGTCTTTAACGAAGTCTCTGAATTTCTTTCCAAGAACAATCTCTATGATCCGAATCAGTTTGGTTTTAAGCGGGGTCACTCTACTGAGACAGCCCTGCTGTCGGTAATAGAATCACTGCATTTGGCTAGAGCTGCTGGCCAGTCCTCGGCTTTATTGCTTCTAGATCTGTCAGCTGCCTTTGACATGGTTAACCTCCTCTCTACACTCGCTGAGCTTGGTATCTCAGGACCTGCCCTCTGCTGGTTCATATCCTACCTCTCAAGTGTCCAAACCGCACAGCTTATCCACAGGGGTGCCTAAAGGGTCAGTGCTCGGTCCACTTCTTTTTTCAATGTACACCACCTCACTTGGTGCAGTCATCCATTCCCATGGTTTCTCATACCGTTGCTATGCTGATGATACCCAGCTCTTCCTAGCATTCCCACCAGATGACTTCACAGTCTCGGCACGGATATCGTCATACCTTGCTGATATCTCTGCATGGATGAAAGAACGCCACCTATCTAAGACTGAGCTCCTTGTCATCCCAGCAAGTCCATCCTTAGAACAAAAGATCAATATCCAGCTTGGATCAACCCACCTCATGCTCACAAAGTCTGCCTGAAACCTGGGTGTCATGACTGATGACCAACTAACCTTTAAGGTTCATGTGGGCTCAATTGCTTGCCCTGTACAACACCAGGAACATTAGACCCTACCTGTCTGAGCATGCAGCACAACTCTTGATACAGGTTCTTGTAATATCCCGCATTAACTACTGCTACTCCTTACCGGGAAGGTCTCCCTGCATGCACTTTCAAACCTCTGCAAATGATCCAGAATGTGGCGGTGCATTGGGTCTTCAACCAACCCAAAACAGCACATGTCACTCTTTTGTTCATATCCCTCCACTGGCTCCCAGTCGCTGCCTGCATCTAATTCCAAAACCTTGATGCTCGCTTACAAAACAGCAGCTAAAATGGCTCCCGATATTAAACCTGCTGGGAACAATGCCAGTAGTATGATATAAATTAACCATGTCTAGCATTGTAGGTCCCAGAAAAGGCCAGAGGTCTTTAACAAGTTTTTCTGGTAAGGGATCAAGTAGGCAAGCAGTTGGTTTAGAAGCTGACACGAACTTAGTCAAAGTATCAAGAGAGATAGTCTCAAAAGCTGTAATAACTGGGACTGTCAGTGACTCATTGTGTAGATATGAATTTAGTAAGACAGGATCTGCAGGAGTAGACGGAGTTGAAGAACTAATTTTGTTTAAGATCTCATCAACCTTATTGCAGAAAAAATCTAGAAGTTCATGGGCTATGAATGGTGAGCAGCCAGTTGACGACTGCTTTTCAGTAAGTTTAGATACAGTGTCAAAGAGAAATCTGGGGTTATGTTTATTAATATTTATTAAGTGAGAGAGACATGCTGTTTTTGCAGTAGATAAAGCACGCTTGTATTTCAATAAACACTCGTGCCAAGATAGTTAAAACACTTCCAATTTAGATTTTCACCATTTATGTTCTAGTCTCCAGTCCTGTGTGTGTGTGTGTTTACAGTGAAGGTGTGGTTGCCAGGTAACAGCAGTCTGTAGTATTCTCCATGTTGGTTGGTTCTGAAGGGACAAAGATTTCTACGACCAGAGACCTCGACCATGGCATTCTGGACTGGAATCCCAGATGAGTCAAACACGCGACCTTTAACACCTACACACACACACACACACACACACACACACACACACACACACACACACACACACACACACACACACACACACACACACACACAGAGTATACATACATCCAGTGTTAGGTGGTAATTAAAGATTAATTGAAGCTCAGTTTAAAAGCACAGCAGAGTACACAGACAGGTGGGCAGCTGGAGAGGTAGGTGGACGGGTAGGTGGACGGGTAGGTAGTGAGACTGGTATTGTATATTTGTATTGTTTGATATCATATCATTCTTCAACGTGAAATAGATGGACATACCCAGGTGGACCTGTTTAATGAAGGCCAGCAGGGCAGCTCTGTTCTGCTGCCAGATGGAGGGCAGTTGATTGACAGGTGGGTATTTACAGCAGGACAGCTCCAACGTTAGCTCCAAACACTGAGCCCAGATGTAGTTATAATCCTGCATCCCGCCTGCAAGTACCCCAATAATACACAACAGTACTACAATCAATATACAACTATAATACCAACAGTAGTATTAGTACTGTAGTAATTCACATTAACAGTAGAGGAGTACTGCAGTGATACACACTAGAAGTGTTGTAGTGCTATAGTAATACAACTAACATGTGATCACCCTGTCATAATAACGTGTTTAACTTTAACAACAACTGAAGTAAGAACACAGGAGAGCACATTCTGTCAGTCTGCATGGAAGGAGACATGATGCCGATCAAGCCAATGGCCAATCAGCTTTCAACTTTAGTGGGGGAGGGGCTAAGTCTGACAGAGATGTATACACACACACACATACACACACACACACACACACTGTGATGAAGACACAGCTGTGGTTGGAATGATAATACTTGTTAAAACAGAGCAGCACAAATGATAACCAGCCTTGCAGAAGGTAGCATCAGTTACCAGGGAAACTAATCTTGCTAGCCATGGCAACTTGGTTGACCATGGCAGCTGACAGACCTGGCAGAGGGTACCACTGATAACCATTGGTGATGCCATCGGTGAAGGGTTTGCTGATATGGCAGCTGTCTCCGCGGTGCATGGAGCCATGGTTGTAGGAGTAGGCCTTCGCCAGGTGGACAAACACATCATTGTCGGGGGAAACGCTGGCTCCGCCCACCAGCTCTCTGCCTAAGGGAGAGAATCTTTTTCATGTCTGTCGGTAATCAACACCTCGTGTTGCATCTTCCCTTTCCTGCATGACTTTCCTGCAGGGCTTTCCTGTGGGCCTTTCCTGCAGGGCTTTCCTGTGGGCCTTTCCTGCAGGCCTTTCCTGCAGGGCTTTCCTGTGGGCCTTTCCTGCAGGGCTTTCCTGCAGGCCTTTCCTGCAGGGCTTTCCTGTGGGCCGTTCCTGCAGGCCTTGCTGCAGGGCTTTCCTGTGGGCCTTTCCTGCAGGGCTTTCCTGCAGGCCTTTCCTGCAGGGCTTTCCTGCAGGGCTTTCCTGTGGGCCGTTCCTGCAGGCCTTGCTGCAGGGCTTTCCTGTGGGCCTTTCCTGCAGGGCTTTCCTGTGGGCCTTTCCTGCAGGCCTTTCCTGCAGGGCTTTCCTGTGGGCCTTTCCTGCAGGGCTTTCCTGTGGGCCTTTCCTGCAGGGCTTTCCTGTGGGCCTTTCCTGCAGGCCTTGCTGCAGGCCTTTCCTGCAGGCCTTTCCTGCAAGCCTTTCTTGCGGGCCTTTCCTGCAGGCCTTGCTGCTGCTGCAGCAGTTTGTGCGTCTCAGTTGGTTGTGTGTTATAGTTTGTTTGTTTATTTCTATCTTGTCAGTTTTTTTTGTAATTTCTTAAATTTAATGAAATTTAATGAAAAAATTTCTGCCACAGGATACAAATCCTCTACACCAGACTCGACAAATTAAAACAAACAACCATACAAAAAAGAACCACAATATTGTTATTAAAATCACAAAAGTCTCACACATAATCAGAAATCACATAAATACAATAGTCTCTCAAATAATCACAGTCTCATAATACTCACAGTGATCACAACTCAGCTTTATAATCGTATAAAGGTCCTTTGTTCACCAAAATGTATCTAATGTGTGTTTAAAAGCGTGACGTGAAGGAGCTGCACCACATCCTCTGGGAGTTCCTGTAGTTTATAGTGACATGCAGCTTCAGGAAGTACGTTTTCCTCCTGACAGTGTTTCTGTGACCATCTTCATAACGATGCCCCATCACTCTTTCTGCCATGACAGAAAGACCATGTGCCTACTATGCGGTCACCATATGGTCACGATGCACTCACCATGTGGACCATGTGGTCATGGTCATGATGCGGTCACCATGACAGTTCACCATGTGGTCAGCATGTGGACCATGTGGTCACCATGTGGTCAGCATGTGGACCGTATGGTCACCATGCAGTCACCATGACAGCTCACCATGTGGTCAGCATGTGGACCGTGTGGTCACCATGCGGTCACCATGTGGTCAGTTTGTGGTCACCATGACAGTTCACCATGTGGTCAGCATGTGGACCATGTGGTCACCATGTGGTCAGCATGTGGACCATGTGGTCACCATGCAGTCACCATGACAGCTCACCATGTGGTCAGCATGTGGACCGTGTGGTCACCATGCGGTCACCATGTGGTCAGTTTGTGGTCACCATGACAGTTCACCATGTGGTCAGCATGTGGACCATGTGGTCACCATGTGGTCAGCATGTGGACCATGTGGTCACCATGCAGTCACCATGACAGCTCACCATGTGGTCAGCATGTGGACCGTGTGGTCACCATGCGGTCACCATGTGGTCAGTTTGTGGTCACCATGACAGTTCACCATGTGGTCAGCATGTGGACCATGCAGTCACCATGACAGCTCACCATGTGGTCAGCATGTGGACCGTGTGGTCACCATGACAGCTCACCATGTGGTCAGCATGTGGACCGTGTGGTCACCATGCGGTCACCATGTTGTCAGCATGTGGACCATGCGGTCACCATGCGGTCACCATGACAGCTCACCATGTGGTCCATCTGGCCACCATGTGGTCAGGAGGACAGCCGTGGAGGGTCAAGCCCTCAAACACACATTAAATGATGCTGAGCTAGCTCGTGCTAATGAATTCATCTCAACCGATAAAGAAATGATTAATTTTGTTATTAACAAAAGCAAAAAGTTCAAAATCCCTCTGGATGAACTCTGAGGACCAGTTTTTACCTGGACCTGAAATGTGGCTGGATCTTTAACACCAGAATAAAGAGACACGTTGCAGGTCTTGTGCGACAAACACAGGGGAGTTGATGTGATGGCAGTGAAAGATGGCAGACTACAGGAACCACCTAAGATCCAGCCTCAGGTGCAGACAGAGCAGGATTACACGTAAGAGCCTGCAAATGAAATCTCCAGTCAAGGACCACTGAGCTAACCAGATCCTGCAGAAGATCCTGCAGAGGACAGAGCCAGCTGTCGGCTCTCAAGAAACACTGTGTCCAGGTGAACTGATTCAACTTCCAGTGAGAGTCAATCTGGTTCTTGATTCTGTGTGTTTCTGTGTATGTGTGTGTGCGTGTGTGCGTGTGTGTGTGTGTGTGTGTGTGTGTGTGTGTGTGTGTGTGTGTGTGTGTGTGTACCTCCATTGCTGTTGTCATAGGGGTAGCTAGCTACCAGCGCTCCACCGTGCAGATTAGCAGAAAGAACAAAAGTCTCCGTTTTCAACCAGTCCATCACAGCCTGCACCTAAAGACACACATCATAACACAAACAAACACACACCACAACACAAACACACACGCACTGTGTTAAATACACAGTATATAAAATACACAAAATATATAACAAACACACACACACACACAGATACACACATGCAGGCACACAGATACACATACACAAACAAACACAGACAAACACACACATACACACACACACAGACACACAGATACCAACACACACACACAGATACACATACACAAACAAACAAACGCAGACAAACACACACACATACACACACAGATACACAAACACACACACACGCAGACACACACAGATACACTTACACAAACACACATACACAGATACACACACACGCACACAGACATACACACACATGCAGACACAAACAGATACACATACACAAACACACACACAAAGATTCACACACACACACACAGAGTGTGTCAGCCCAGGTCATGTGACTGACCTCCACCTCTCTCCTCACTTCCTGGATGGGCTGTTGTTGCCGTCGGCGACCAGAGAAAGAATCTGGAAAGTTTCTGTTCAGATCCACTCCGTTCTGATTAAACCTGAGAAACCCACCCGACAAACACCACATAAACCTGTCTCTCTTCCTCTTACACACACACACACACACACACACACACACACACACACACACACATACATATACACTCACCGGCCACTTTATTAGGCACACCTGTCCAACTGCTCGTTAACGCAAATGTCTAATCAGCCAATCACATGGCAGCAACTCAATGCATTTAGGCATGTAGACATGGTCAAGACGATCTGCTGCAGTTCAAACCGAGCATCAGAATGGGGAAGAAAGGTGATTTAAGTGACTTTGAACGTGGCATGGTTGTTGGTGCCAGACGGGCTGGTCTGAGTATTTCAGAAACTGCTGATCTACTGGGATTTTCACGCACAACCATCTCTAGGGTTTACAGAGAATGGCCCGAAAAAGAGAAAATATCCAGTGAGCGGCAGTTCTGTGGGCGAAAATGCCTTGTTGATGCCAGAGGTCAAAGGGGAATGGCCAGACTGGTTCGAGCTGATAGAAAGGCAACAGTAACTCAAATAACCACTCATTACAACCGAGGTATGCAGAAGAGCATCTCTGAACGCACAACACGTCGAACCTTGAGGCAGATGGGCTACAGCAGCAGAAGACCACACCGGGTGCCACTCCTGTCAGCTAAGAACAGGAAACTGAGGCTACAATTCGCACAGGATCACCAAAATTGGACAATAGAAGATTGGAAAAACGTCGCCTGGTCTGATGAGTCTCGATTTCTGCTGCGACATTTGGATGGTAGGGTCAGAATTTGGCATCAACAACATGAAAGCATGGATCCATCCTGCCTTGTATCAACGGTTCAGGCTGGTGGTGGTGGTGTAATGGTGTGGGGGATGTTTTCTTGGCACACTTTGGGCCCCTTAGTACCAATTGAGCATCGTGTCAACGCCACAGCCTACCTGAGTATTGTTGCTGACCATGTCCATCCCTTTATGACCACAGTGTTCCCATCTTCTGATGGCTACTTCCAGCAGGATAACGCGCCATGTCATAAAGCTCGAATCATCTCAGACTGGTTTCTTGAACATGACAATGAGTTCACTGTACTCAAATGGCCTCCAGTCACCAGATCTCAATCCAATAGAGCACCTTTGGGATGTGGTGGACCGGGAGATTCGCATCATGGATGTGCAGCCGACAAATCTGCAGCAACTGTGTGATGCTATCATGTCAATATGGACCAAACTCTCTGAGGAATGTTTCCAGTACCTTGTTGAATCTATGCCACGAAGGATTAAGGCAGTTCTGAAGGCAAAAGGGGGTCCAACCTGGTACTAGCAAGGTGTACCTAATAAAGTGGCCAGTGAGTGTATATACGTATATGTATGTGTGTATGCATGTATATACTATATACTACATAATGCAATGAGTCAAGTAAATTGTTTATGAGACCGTACCTGCCCGTTTCATGCCATAAGTGTGTGTGTGTGTGTATACGAGTGTGTGTGTGTGTGTGTGTGTGTGTGTGTGTGTGTGTGTGTGTGTGTGTGTGTGTGTGTATGTGTGTGTGTGTGTGTGTGTGTGTGTGTGTATATATATATATATATATATATACACACACACACACGTGTATATATATGTTGGTATGTATGTACTATATATATGTGCGTGTGTGTGTATGTATATATATATATATATATATATATATATATATATATATATATATATATATATATATTAATGCAGTGAGTCAAGTAAATTCTTTATGAGACAGTACAAGCCTGTTTCATGCCATAAGTGTATACATATATATACAGTGCATCTGGGAAGTATTTACAGCCCTTCACTTTCCCCATATTGTGTTATGTTACAGCCTTATTCCAAAATGGATTAAATTCCTTTGTTTCTCATCAATCTACACACAATACCCCATAATGACAAAGCGGAAAAGGTTTTGTAGAAATTTTTGCAAATTTATTAAAAATAAAAACTGAAATATTGCATGTACATAAGTATTCACACCCTTTGCTATGATGCTCAAAATTGAGCTCAGGTTCATCCTGTTTCCACTGATCATCCTTGAGATGTTTCTACATCTTGACTGGAGTCCACCTGTAGTAAATTCAATGGATCGGACATGATTTGGAAAGGCCCACACCTGTCTATATAAGGTCCCACTGTTGACAGTGCATGTCAGAGCAGAAACCAAGCCATGAAGTCAAAGGAATTGTCTGTGGACCTCCGAGACAGGATTGTATCGAGGCACAGATCTGGGGAAGGGTACAAAAACATGTCTACAGCTTTGAAGGTCCCGAAGAGCACAGTGGTCTCCATCATTCGTAAATGGAGGAAGTTTGGATCCACCAGGACTCTTCCTAGAGCTGGCCGCCCAGCCAAACTGAGCAATCGGGGGAGAAGGGCCTTGGTCAGGGAGGTGACCAAGAACCCGATGGTCACTCTGACAGAGCTCCAGCGTTCCTCTGTGGAGATGGGGGAACCTTCCAGAAGGACAACCATCTCTGCAGCCCTCCACCAACCAGGCCTTTATGGTAGAGTGGCCAGACGGAAGCCTCTGCTCAGTAAAAGACACATGACAGCCCGCTTGGAGTTTGCCAGAAAGCACCTAAAGGACTCTCAGACCATGAGAAACAAGCTTCTCTGGTCTGATGAAACCAAGATTGAACTCTTTGGCCTGAATGCCAAACGTCACGTCTGGAGGAAACCAGGCACCTCTCATCACCTTGCTAATACCGTCCCTACAGTGAAGCATGGTGGTGGCAGCATCATGCTGTGGGGATGTTCTTCAGCGGCAGGAACTGGGAGACTAGTCAGGATGGAGGGAAAGATGAATGGAGCAAAGTACAGAGAGATCCTTGATGAAAACCTGGTCCAGAGCGCTCAGGACCTCAGACTGGGGCGAAGGTTTACCTTTCAACATGACAACGACCCTAAGCACACAGCCAAGACAACGAAGGAGTGGCTTCGGGACAAGTCTGTGAATGTCCTTGAGTGGCCCAGCCAGAGCCCAGACTTGAACCCCATTGAACATCTCTGGAAAGACCTGAAAATAGCTGTGCAGCGCCGCTCCCCATCTAACCTTACAGAGCTGGAGAGGATCTGCAGAGAAGAATGGGAGAAATACCCCAAATATAGGTGTGCCAAGCTTGTAGCTTCATACCCAAGAAGACTTGAGGCTGTAATCGCTGCTGCCAAGGGTGCCTCAACCAAGTACTGAGTAAAGGCTGTGAATACTTATATACATGCAATATTTCAGTTTTTATTTTTAGTAAATTTGCAAAAATTTCTACAAAACCTTTTTCGCTTTGTCATTATGGGGTATTGTGTGTAGATTGAGGAGAAAAAAAGGAATTTAATCCATTATGGAATAAGGCTGTAACATAACACCATGTGGGGAAAGTGAAGGGGTGTGAATACTTTCCGGATGCACTGTGTATATATATATATATATATATATATATATATATATATATATATATATATATATCTCAACACAGATACAGGAAAAAGGATGTGAATGCATGGCAGTACAGGCCTGTTCCGTGCGTCTGGCACTGATCAGCTGCTGATGTTTTATTCACAAAGAATCATACCGTTACGTTGCCCAGCGTCATGCCCCTAATGTCGGTTGGACAGCGACTAGTCAGATGTAGACACCGAAAAACATATCTCCTTTGTAACTACAAGTAAAACGTCTTTAATACCCCCCCCCCCCATTAGATGATACACATATGACATTTATTGGAGTTTTTTAACATTTTTTTAAAAATATGGTAGCAAATTCGGGGGGCAGCTTGGGAACCGCCGCAGCCAGAACGCGAACCCGTATCTCCCGTACCGCCGACCCGTGTCTCCCGCGGTACGGGAGATACGGGTTCGTGTCCCGGCTGCGGCGGTTCCCAAGCTGCCCCCCGAATTCGCTACATTGGTGTCAGAAGTGGGATACGCGCGGACGCGCTTTCCTGAAGGAGAGGGGTAGTGTGGTCCAGAGCGTCGTCAATGCGGGGCAAGGGGTAGGAGTCCTTACGAGTTGCATTGTTCAGCTGACGAAAGTCCGCACAGAACCTCCAGGTGTCATCCTTCTTTTTGACAAGGATGGCAGGGGCGGCCCAAGAGCTGTTGGATGGCTCTATCACCCCGGCCGCAGCCATCTCTAGAATCATCCGCTCTGCAGCTTCACGCTTGGCAAGCGCTAACCGGTAGGGTCGCAGTCTAATGGGTGGGGTTGTGCCAGTGTCGATTGTGTGCTGCACCAGGTTGGTCTGGGTGCACTCCTCTTCGTGTGCAGCGAAAATCTCAGCGAACTGTTGGAGCAGGTCTTTCAGCTGTTGGCTCTGCTGAGGGTGCAGCCCTTCACTGCTCCGCTGATACAGATCCTGGGTGGCGGCAACGGTTTCCGGCGAGGGTGTCTGATGAATGGTAGCCTCAATAAGAGTCGTCGTCATTGTTGGTGGACCGGGCAGTGTCGTCATCGACTCGGGTGGTGGTGACAGTGGGGGTGGGGACGGCGTGGTGATAGGTGGAGTTGGCTGGATGTGGATAAGTCCCACCTTCCTCTCTGGACAGTGCCGGAGGGCCAGGGTCTCTGTGCCGAGGTGAATGGCATTACTCGACACATCGACCAGAGCCCCCCAGCGAGTCAGCAAGTCCAGCCCGATGATGCGAGGGTCTTGTATTTCAGCCAACCAAAACTCGTGGGTGGCTGCAGCTTTCCCTGCCTGCACCTGCAGTGCTCTCTTCCCCAGCCTGCCGGTTAGTTCCCCGGTCACAGTTCTGATTTTACAGGTGGTGGGCCTCCACTCTGTCTCTGGCAGCACCCCAGGACACACAATGAAGATGGTGGACCCTGTGTCCACAAGGGCCCAGAAGCGGTGTCCACCAATGGAGCAACAAAGGTAGAGGCCGTGTGCGTGGCCCACTCTGCCGATCTGGGAAGGGTTCTCAATGGGGGATATGGTTGGTTGGCTGGGTAGCAGTCTCCCCGCGGTGCCACCCCACTCTAGTTTTCCGACTGGGGAGTGCTACGGTGTCGTGGTGCAGGGGCAGGGCAGTCACGGGCCCTGTGCCCCGCTTCTCCACAGTGGTAGCATGGATCATTAGGCGTCCAGGGTCTGAAGGGTGGTTGGCGTCAGCCTGGTTGCTTTTGGCGTGGTGATGGACGAGCCTGGCAGATGACCCCTTTTTCGACGTGTCCTTCATCTACATGGACCTCAGCCTGATGCACTCGGGGTCTTGGTTGGTTGTGTGGGGCCATCACAGCCTCCACCCTCTCTGCCTCTTCCAACACAGTCTTGAAGGTCGTAGGTGCCGTGATGCGGAGGTGCTCCTTCAACCTCTCTGGGGTGAGCTCCTGGATGAAGGCACTCAGGGCTAACTCATCACGAGCTGCTGGATCAAAGGTGGGGTAGCCACGATGTGCAAAGAAGTACACGTCCGCTGAATAGGCTCCCATTGTCTTGCCCTCTTTGTGGTGCCGGCGGGCCAGTCGGTCTTGCATGCTGTCAGTAGAGACCCATTGGCCAAAGCATCGTTCTAAAGCAGTGGCCAGTGTCTCGTTATCCTGCTGTTCTGATGGTGTAAGGTCGAGCAATACCTGCAGCGCATTCTCTTCGAGGGCCAGGGCAACATGAGCAGCAGTGTCTTGGGTGCTCCACTGGTTGTGCCTTGCTGCCAGTTTTACTTGAGCTAGGTATGGCTCCAGGGCCGTGATGCCAGCATACCGTGGGAGCCTGAAGATCACTGGTGGTGGCAGCATCGCATTAGCAGGGGGTGCTGGGGTTGTCGTGACGTTGGTCAGTGAAGTGGTGACGGTGACCGGTGACGTAATGGCGGCGGCCGGCGGCGGCATGGCGGCTGTTGGCAGTGGATGGGCGGCGGCCGGCGGTGAGACGGCGGCGGACATGTGGTCGAGGATGAAATCAGAGTGGGCCGCGACCTCTCGGGCCGCGCCGGGCCCTGCAAGACGGGGAGCGCTGTCTCCGTCGGCCCTCCCTCCGCGGGACATTCTCCTCCGGACGTTGATGCTCTTTCCCCGGGAAAGCTCTGCTTCAAGACGCCCACTAAGTCCTCAATCTCGCGGAGCACCACGTCAAATGTACTTCTTGACGTTGCCATCTTCGGTTTGGGGGTTTAATCTGCGGTCCCACTTCTGACACCAGTGTGGCAAACGTAGAAGTAATGGCAAAGGTAACCTTTCAGTCTCCTTTATGGAACTCACGCAGAGACGGGAACTCGTATGTCTCGCACCGCGGGAGACATCGCTAACGGCTCGACTAAAGGGTCCGACTCGTTAGGCAAGGACCAACATGTCTGTGGTCCAGAGCGTCGTCAATGTGGCGAATTAAGGGGGGCAGCTTTACCCGTGTCTTTACCCACGACGCGAACCCGTATCTCCCGCGGTACGGGAGATACGGGTTCGCGTCCCGGCTGCGGCAGTTCCTGTGGTTGCCCCGCGGATTCGCTACAATATTTTAACTGCCTGTCCTTCCAACTGTTCCCCAACACCACCCACTATGAGTCACATAAACTACCTTGTTGTATTTGTAATGTAAGCCATTTCAGCAGTGCCCTGGCCCCTAAGTGCTTTTCAAAACAAGCCCCAGTCCCTTACCCCATTGGCTGTAATGTTTTCTACCCCTCCATTGGTTGCTGTGCATCATAAGTCATTGGTTGTTATAGTTTACATGTTTCCTCATCTGATTGGTCGCGGTCCAACCGACATTAGGGGCGTGACGCGGGGCAACGTAACTGTATGACTCTGTCGAACCACATTAGCAGCTGATGAGTGCACGAGGCACGCGGCAGGCCTGTACTGCTGCGTATTAAAATCTTTTTTTCCTATATCCATGTTGATATATATATATATATATATATATATACTCATATATTTTCGTAATGTGTGTGTGTGTGGTGTTAGTGTGTGTGTGTGTTAGTTAGTGTAGATAGGTGGAGGTGGTAGGTATTGTCTCAGAGAGTAAGGGAAAAATCCCAGAAAATTAAAATTATGCATAATTATGCATACATATGCAAAATTGCATTTTTCTTAAAATGGCTAAAAACCACTTTTCTCGTCATTTCAGATGATTCTGAGCATTTTTGATTTTTTCACCTAAAATTTTTTTCTGGGACCCCCCTTAACCTGGAAAATGTGACCCTCTCCCCCTTTAATGTTATTGTGTATGCAATGTCATGTATGTGAAATATGCTTTGTTGGAACAACTATTGGCCTCAAAGGGGCAGTTAGGGCACAGTTAGTGACAGGTAGCAAGCAATTAAAATGCTCATATCTTTGTAATGTGTGTGTGTGGTGTTAGTGTGTGTGTGTGTGTTAGTTAGTGTAGATAGCGGGACCGAAAACTAAAGCATTTATGATCCTAATTCTTTTTGGAGGTGGTAGGTATTATTCCAGAGAGTAAGGGAAAAATCTAAAAAAAAAAAAATTATGCATAATTATGCATAATTATGCAAAATATGAATTTTTCTAAAAATGGCTAAAACCACTTTTCTCGGCATTTCAGATGATTCTGAGGATCTCTGAGTTTTTTTCACCTATATAAAAAAAAATTTCTGGGACGGAAATGTTTTGGCATTATGCAAAATATATGCATTTTTGCAAAAATGCACTTATGATCCTAATTTTTTTTGGAGGTGGTAGGTATTGTTCCAGAGAGGACGGGAAAAATAGCAGAAAATTAAAATAATTATAATAATTATGCATAATTATGCAAAATATTCATTTTCTAAAAATGGCTAAAAACCACTTTTCTCGGCATTTCAGATGATTCTGAGCATTTGGGGGGAGGGAGTTGGAGTGGGGGGGGGTGGACCACTTTTCTTGGCATTTCAGATGATTCTGAGCATTTGGGGGGAGGGAGTTGGAGTGGGGGGGGGGGGTTAGGGGCAGGGGGAAGGCGGTTAGCTGGCAGGATGAAGAGGAGGGAGATTTAGACGGGTGGAGAACCAAACCGCTACATTGTAGCGGGGTTCTTCTAGTATATATATAATGCAGTGAGCCAAGTAAATTGTTTATGAGACAGTACAAGCCTGTTTCATGCCATAAGCATCATCAGCTGTCAGTAAAGCTACATGGGAAAGACCAGTGCCCACCATCCCCCTCTGACCATCAACGGAGGACGTGGAGAGAGTCAGCAGTGTTAAGTTCCAAGGAGTTCACATCACAGAGGACCTCTCCTGGTCCTCACATGTCAAGAAGGCCCAGCGCTCTCCAAGAAGGCCCAGCGGTGTCTGAAGAAGGCGAGTCTCCCCCCACCCATCCTCCTTATATTCTACAGAGGCACCACAGAGAGCAGTCTGACCAGCTGTATCACTGTCTGGCTTGGGAACTGCAAGGCCTCGACCGCAGATCCCTACAGCAGATAGTGAGACAGCTGGACAGATCATAGGAACTGCTCTCCCTTCCATCCAGGCCATCTATGATGCACGGTGCACCCGGAAGGCTCTCAGCATCGTGAAGGACCCCACCCACCCTTCCCACATCCACTTCACCTTCCTACCCTCTGGCACGAGGTACCGCAGCATCCATGCTGCGGTACCATGCCTCCACCAGACTATGCAACAGTTTCATTCCTCAGGCTGTGAGGTTCCTCAACAGCCTGAACACTTAAACCTTCCACAAAATGACCTTTTGTGTCACAGTCCGGCCGAACTAGCCTGCTACATGGCGTGCACGGAGCGGCACGTGCACGCCAGGCCAGGTTTTCCCTTCTGCCCGGCCTCCTGGTTGATAGACAGATAAGACAGCCCACAAACAGCTGCTGCTCTACCACACCTGCTGCCGCTCTCCTCGTCAGCCATGGCTTTTTAAGCTAGGCCAGGAGCTACACTCCTTGCTAGATTGTTGCGTCGCTCGGAGGGAGATCTTGCTCATGCCTGCTACTTTTGGACTCCTGATTTTTGACCCACGCCTGTTTCTGGATTGTGTTTTCGCCTATTGTCTTGGACACTTTGCCCTGCCTTGTCTCCAATCTCTGCCTGTTTAGCCACGTGAGTCTGCCTGATCCCTGCCGGTACCATTGCTAAGGATTTTTGACATTTTGAGTTTGTCTTTTACTACCTCATCAGTGCGTTGATTCCATGTTTTTGCTCTCCTGATTTTAAAGACACCGAAACCTATTTTGTGTCCCTGAGTCTGCTTTTGGGTCCGCAGTCTTTACCCGGCCGCACCGGCCCTGATACTTTTGACCTTCTTACTCACTGTCCGTGTCAGGTCTGCTTGTGGTTTTTAGGTCTGTGAAGTAATTTTTGTTTTTAATGCACTTTTTGTTTCTAATATTTATTGTGTGTTATTTGTTTTTGTGTGGCACTGAGGTCCTTGTGAAACATTATGTCTCTTCCTTGTGTGTATGAGACATGCTTATGAGGCAACGACAAATAAAAGCAGTCTACGTCTAGCATACCATTTACTGCCTCGTCATACACATCACGTGCGCAACGTCCAATGGGGAAGGGAGAGGTGAGACGTTAAAAAATTCAAAAACACGTGATCGCTAACAGTCCAAATGGGGGCAGGGGTGTTTGGTATTTGTCTATTGGCATGATTTATTTGTAATTACAAAATAGGTGCTTATTTAATTTAATGAAATTTAATGAAAAATTTTCTGGCACAGGATACAAATCCTCTACACCAGACTCGACAAATTAAAACAAACAACCATACAAAAAAGAGCCACAATAGTGTTATCACAATAATCTCACACATAATCACCAATCACATAAATACAATAGTCTCTCAAATAATCATAGTCACACAATACTCACAGTGATCACAACCTCAGCTTTATAATCGTATAAAGGTCCTTTGTTGACCAAAATGTATCTAATGTGTGTTTAAAAGCGTGAAGTGAAGGAGCTGCACCACATCCTCTGGGAGTTCCTTCCATGCTCTTACAGCACAGATGTGAAGAAGCTTTTTCACTTTTCAGTAGGACACTTTAACGGGGATAGGTTTAAGGAGTTCCCTCTTAACATGTCTGTGAATGTTGTCATTCATCCAGGTCATGGTTATCCAAAGGAGTTGAATCAAGTGCAACTGGACTTGTATAGTGTATCCGTGAAGACGTTTCGCCTCTCATCCAAGAGGCTTCCTCAGTTCGTGCCTTTCTGACTCAGGCCCAAAGAGAAGAACACAAACACCTGAGGGGAGCTTTAAAAACCTGCGGCTACCCCAGTTGGACCTTTGTGAAAACTGCAACACGTTCCAGAAAGACCAACCGGGTGAGCGACGAGGAGAAAAGGAACAGAAGGAATAACACAGTCATCCCGTATGTTTCTGGGGTCTCACAGAAACTCAGGAGAATTTTCAACAAACACCGCATCCCGGTATACTTCAAACCCAGCAACACACTCCCACAAAGACTGGTTCATCCCAAAGACCGTGTACCACACACCCGGAAAAGCAGTCTGGTGTATGCTGCACAATGCAATGAGGACTGCACTGACCTATACATAGGAGAAACCAAACCACCACTACACAAACGGATGGCCCAACACAGAAGGCCACACTCCTCAGGACAAGACTCAGCAGTCTATCTACACCTAAAGGAGAAGACACACTCCTTCTAGGACAGCAACGTACATATTTTGGACAGAGGAGACAGATGGTTTGAAAGAGGGGTGAAGGAAGCCATCTATGCGAAACTGGAAAAACCATCTCTCACCAGAGGAGGAGGTCTACGACACCACCTATCTCCCACTTACAATGCCGTCCTTTCATCTCTACCCAGGAGACTCAAGAGGCCTAGCCTCCAAGAACAACAGTCGCTCACTAACGGCTCCAACCACTCTCATGACCACTGAACAATGAAGCCGAGACTAACACCCCCAACCACCGTCGCTGCTAAACAAATGCAAATCAATAGCTCGCATGGCGACGGGCGCGGCTGGACATCGGAACACAGGAGAGCCAGGCATATCAATAGCTCCGATAACGACGGGCGCGGCCAAACATCGGTACACAAAAGAGCCACTCTATCTATGGCTCTGTTAGTGACGGGCGTTGGTAAACATCGGATCACAAAGAGCCACGCATATGTATAGCTCTGACAACGACTCCTAGAGGATAAATTCTGAGTCTCATCGCCAGCCAGTCAGACTAGCTTGGTCTAGTCAGAAAGGCACGAACTGAGGAAGCCTCTTGGATGAGAGGCGAAACTTCTTCACGGATATATACCAAGTCCAGTTGCACTTGATTCAACTCCTTTGGATTCCCTCTTAACTCATGCCTGTTATTCCAAAAGTGACCAACAGGCTGAGCTGTGAAATCATGTATTCTGTGAACAAGCTTGTAGACTTCCTCCATGTCTCCTCCGTGTCTCTTGTATATTGAAAGTTCTTAATCTCTCCTCTTCATATGACTTGTCCTTCAGACCTGCAATTAGTTTAGTAGCTCTTCTCTGAACCTTCTCAAGTTTCTCTATACATCTGATTTCATAAGGACACCAGACCGAGCTTGTAAATTCAAGATGGGATCGCACCAAGGATTTACTATATGATGGTAAAAGTACTTGCTTACACACATTTAGAACAGTTCTTCTGATATCACCAGCATAGAGTTTGCTTTTTAAATTTTTCAGAAACGTGCGTTTGAAATTCAGTTCAACCATCAACCACGACACCTATGTCATTTTCTTCTTCCACTTGCTGAACCATCAAATCTACAACATTGTAGTCAACTCTGTTGGCACTTGTTGTTACACCAATGTGTAAACGTTTGCCTTTTTCTGGATTTAGTTTCAGTAGCCACCTATCACACCAGTGACTCAGGCTATCACACCAGTAACTCATGCTATCACACCGGCAACTCATGCTATCACACCAATGACTCATACTATGGAGGTCTGCTTGAAGATGGGCTGTATCAGTGTCCTTATTAATTATTCTAAATATTTTTGTATCGTCTGCAAAAAGTTATGAATCAGATTGTATCAAACTTGGTAAATCATTTATATAGACAACAAAGAGTACAGGGCCCAACACAGAACCTTGTGGAATTCCAGAGGTCACCGGTTTCCATTTTGAAGCTGCCCCATTTACCACCACCTGCTGTTTCCTATTATGTAAAAAATCCTGTATCCAGCCTGTAACTGTCGTCTATGCCATAGGATTTCAATTTTGACAGCAGTCTTTTGTGAGGAACTTTATCAAAAGCTTGAAGGTCCATATATATGCAATCAACTGACTCCCCTCTATCCAAAGCTGCTGACCACTTATCAAGAACGGTGAGAAGCTGAAGTATTTCTATATCTATGTCTGCAACTGCTGGCCAATTCATTCCTGTTATTCAATGTGGACATTTCTGGTTTGCAGATGATAAAATATTTGTCAGTTAGACATAGATTACACATTTTACTGCTGGTTGAATATGCTTTGTTCTTTGAGAGGAGTTTCCAGCTGGTTGAAGAATTAATGACCATATGACCAAATATAAGGGCTTAAAGATGTGACATTCTTTAAACGGTTGTTTCTAAAGCTACACATGTGTGCATTAAACCTCTTTTTGAATGTCCCCTCTGTTAGACCCACGTATGTCTCTATTTTGTCGTCGTCATCTCTCGTCACCGTAGCTTGGCAGATAACGCCTTTCATCTGGCATTTTCTTTCGAGGGGGCATGAGTCGTTCACACGGCAGTTGGGGGTGTCCGGTTGTGAGTGATGAAGGTGTCACTGATTTGTTCATGATTCTTGTGTTGTGGGACGATATTGTGTTGAATGTTAGGCAGGCAGCTGTAACTAATGTTGATAGTGTTCCTATTGAACATCTTCCTCAGTTGGTGGTCCGGGGTGAAGCGCTTATCCAAAAGTTCACAAAACTGCTTACCCATGTTTGTGGCCACGGTATCACTGTAGGGTGGTTGTACCAGCTGATGTTTCATTTTCTGCTACGTTTGTTGGTTTGCTGGCAGTCAGTGTGTAATGGTGGGTTGTACTTGAGCTGCTCTTTTGTAATGCATCTTGGTATGGAGGTGCAGCTTCATTGGAGATGGACTTCACTAAATGATCATGTTGACAGTCTTCTATTAATGCTTTCTGGGATGTTCTTCAAGATGGAGGGTGGGTGGTTGCTTTCTCTATAGACATACTGCAGTGTGTTGTTGGGCTTCATGTATGGCTTGTATGTGCCATTCCCATGGTCCATTGAGATGTCCAGAAAGTCCATTTGTTTTTTGTTTGTTTCAATAGTGATTTTTAGCCCATTGTTTGAGAATATTTGATGAGACATTGACAAGATGGAGGGTGGGTGGTTGCTTTCTCTATGGACATACTGCAGCGTGTTGTTGGACTTCATGTACGGCTTGTATGTACTGTTCCTAAGGTCAATGAATGTATTGCAGCTGTTGCAACACTGACGAGACATTTCTGCTGTACTAAATCTTCCTGAAGACAATAATAATCCTGTTGTTAAGTATGCTCACTATGCTGCTGCCTGAAGAACATGTGCTTCGACATGCTCCCACGCAGCATGTGTACATGTGAGCAGCTTTTATAGCCTGTCTTCCAGTATCCAACCTGACTAAGGATGGTTAGTTTAGGTTAGATAGGTTATATCTACAAAATAGGTTATATCTACAAAATGGTATGTGACAGGGACATTTTTGTGATTTTCGTGATCAGCAGCCCAAAATCCATAAAATACACCCAAAAGTGCTCAGGAAGCAAAATTGTCCAGTGTTATCATCACTATTATTTACAGTACAATAAGCAGTGTTTTAAACCGTGTTATCATTTCATTTCTTTTCTTATTATCTATTCCACTCATGGTAATGCACAGCTCCAGAAAGAAACAAGCAATTCATGATCAAACACAACTCAATTTACACATTCCATGATTGAAAAGGAGCAGGGAGAAGAAAATCTTATTTGGCCTGCCCCTTACTCAAACATAAATAAACAACAGAAGCGGTGGTCTGTCAGTCGGTTACTCAACAACTAATACTTACAGCAACATGAGAAATGAAAAAGAATTAAAAAAAAGCCATACACAATAATTCAGAGTAAATTTAGAATAATTATAAACAGTAAATTCTGTTTAATTCTTGTGTTGGAAATTTGAGTTGAGAAATGTACCTGTGTGTGTGTGTGTGTGTGTGGGGGGGGGCTACAGAGCCAGAAAACATCAGGACTGGTTCAGTGAGAACTCTGACACCATCATGTCCCTGCTGGAAACCATGCCATCACTGCTGGAAACCATGTGTAGGGCACACAGGGCTACTCTCAACTGCCCTGCAGCCACCATCTTTCGGCAGCAGTGGCAAACAGCACATAAGGAGGTACAAACAACCTTGCACACCCTGCAAAATACATGGTGGATGAACAAAGCTCACGAGATTCAATCATATGCTAACAGAAATGATATGCACAACTTCTACAATTCTATAAAGACTATAAACAGCCCTAGGAACTGCTCTATCACACCCTTAAAATCAGCAGACGGACTGACAACCCTGAAAGACCAAAAGCGGATCCTGGCGAGATGGGCTGAACATTTTGAAGCCCCACTTAACCAGCACTCACAAACCGACCAATCCATGCTGGAAGAGCTGCCAATTCGTCCACCCATCCCAGACCTTGACCACTCACCAACTTTTCAAGAAGCACTTGCAGCTATCGAATCCCTCAACAACAAGAAGTCCCCTGGCAGTGGTGGTGTCTCAGCAGAACTCCTAAAACAAGGAGGATGCTTGTGCACCAGAATGCTCTGTCAGTACATTCTGCAAGTATGGGACCAGGAGAGTGTCCCTCAACAATGGAGGGATGCTAAAATTGTCCCCTTGTACAAAAACAGGGGTGACAAGTCCATCTGCAGTACAGTCATGGCATATCACTACTAGCTGTTGTAGGCAAGATCCTAGCAAAGGTCATGCTATGCAGGATGGTGATGCACTTGACAGAACATCTGCTGCCAGAATCACAGTGTGTTTCAGGAAGAACAGGAGAACTGTGGATATGATTTTCACAGTAAGACAACTACAAGAAAGTGCTGTGAACAACATCAGGACCTTTTCATGGCTTTTGTCGACCTCTCCACAGCTTTTGACACTGTGAATCGAGAGCTAATATGGAAAATCCTGAGACAGTTTGGCTGTCCAAGCAACTTTGTGAATATTCTGTCACAGTTCCATGGTGGGATGGTGGCACGGATGGCCATAGGAGGACAGGAATGGGCGTCCTTTAATGTATGCACTGGGATGAGGCAGGGGTGTGTGCTGGCACCGGTACTCTTCAACATTTACCTCTTATATGACACAAAACTATTTCATAAAGATCTGGAAGACAGTAGTGGGATCACAATAGACTTTAGGCTAGATGAAGACCTCTTCAACATCTGAAGGTTCCAGGCAACCACCAAGTTTTCAGCAGTGCAGGTCCTTGAGCTGCAGTACGCTGATGACTGCGCTCTTGTAGTTCACACACCAGAAGACCTGCAAACCATCCTTGCCGCAGTTGTGAATGCCTACAGCAGGCTGGGTCTATCAGTCAACACCACCAAGAATGAGGAGTTATGCCAATGGAGGTCCAGCCCCCCACCCACTATGCCTGTCTTCACTATAGAACACCAACCACTCTCAATTGCTCCATCTTTCAAATACTTGGGCAGCATCCTTTCTGAGGGCTGCAACTTTGATCACGCAACTCATAACAGAATCAAGCAAGCCTCTGTAGCCTTCGGTAAACTCTGACGTAAGGTCTTCCATAATAAACACCTCCACCTGCACACCAAAATTACCATTTACAAAGCCGTCTGCATTACAACTCTCCTACACAGCTGTGAAGCCTGTGTCACCTACAGCCGCCACCTAAGGTTGCTGGAGTGGTTCCACATAAGGTGTCTGCAGCGAGTCATGGGGATCACGTGGCGTGGCTGTGTTCCTCATGCTGAGATTCTTGTTAGAACAAACTGCAAGAGCATAGAAGCCACGGTCACTGAATACCAACTGCAATGGCTTGGGCATGTAATCAGGATGCCTCAAGAACGGCTGCCATATCAAGTCCTGTATGGACAGCTTCATCTGGGCCGCCGGTCTGCAGGTGGTCAAAAGAAGTGATACAAAAACCAGCTAAAAACATGACTGAAGAAGAGTTGTATCGATGCCCTGAGACTGGCGCAAGCTGCCATCAACCGTTCCAACTGGCAGGAGATCTGCCACAGAGGTGTAGAACAGCTGGAAATGGAGAGGAATGTAAAAAACAACAGAAAAGACTGAGGAGACAGACAACCATGCCTGCCCCCACTAACTCACACTTCATACGTCCTCTGTGCAATAAAACTTGTGGATCAAGAAGAGGACTCTACAGTCATCAAAGAACACGCTGTTAACGAGGAGGGACGTCATCATTGGACTCAGTGGACTAACAGCAAGCAAGCCAGTGTGTGTGTGTGTGTGTGTGTGTGTGTGTGTGTGTGTGTGTGTGTGTGTGTGTGTGTGTGTGTGTGTGTGTGTGTGTGTGTGTGTTACCTGCCCAGGCTGTAAACACAGTTTGTGTCTGAGGCTTCAAAACCGTCTGGGTTCATGGATGGCAGGATGTGGATGCGAGTGCTGTTCAGTAACCGTGACGACAGCGGCTCATTGCTGTAGTAACCTTGAACCAGATGATCAATCAACTGCAGCAGCATCACCCTGCCTACAACCTGGACACACACACACACACACACACACACACACACACACACTACTGTTTGTCTCTCTCACTAGCTATATGAGACTAGTGACATCCCAGTCCACTTTTAATTGAGTATTTTTTTTCAATTGTCCCCCTTTTTCTCCCCAATTGTATCCGGCCAATTACCCTACTCCTCCGAGTTGTCCCGGTCGCTGCTCCACCCCCTCTGCCGATCCGGGGAGGGCTGCAGACTACCACGTGCCTCCTCCGATACATGTGGAGTCACCAGCTGCTTCTTTTCACCTGACAGTGAGGAGTTTCACCAGGGGGACGTAGCGCGTGGGAAGATCACGCTATCCCCCCCCAGTCCCCCCTTCCCCCGAACAGGCGCCCCGACTGACCAGAGGAGGCGCTAGTGCAGCGACCAGGACACATACCCACATCCGGCTTCCCACCCGCAGACACGGCCATTTGTGTCTGTCGGGACACCTGACCAAGCCGGAGGCAACATGGGGATTCAAACTGGCGATCCCTGTGGTAGGCAACGGAATACACCGCTATGCTACCGAACGCCCTTTAATGGAGTATTAATGTGTTTTTCTTCTTCTGACATACCCGTGGAGGTGTTTAGGAGAGATGGCAGTGGAGTTTTTAACCAGATTGTTAGAGACACCTTCATGCTGTTTCTGAGCACATCTTTAACACGGCAGGTTTGAGTTACAACCGAAAGGTAGGCGTGGCTTTTTGATTTCATAGTGTAGCGAGTTTGGGGGGCAACCACAGGAACTGCCGCGGCCGGGACACGAACCCGTATCGCCCGCTCCGCGGGAGACATCGCTGACCGCTCGACTAAAGGGTCAGACCCGTCAGCCAGCGTGTCTACTTATCCATGCACGTTACACTACCCCCCTCCTTCGGGAAGCGCGTCCCCGCGCTTAAGCATATCAGCTCCTTCACGCCTCTGGGCGCATACGCTCCCGATGACCTCACGGTCTCACCATCCCACTTCTGACACCAATGTAGCGAATTCGGGGGACATCCACAGGAACTGCCGCGGCTGGGACGCGAACCCGTATCGCCCGCACCGCTTTAGTCGATCAGTCAGCGATGTCTCCCGCAGCGCGGGAGATACGGGTTCGCGGTCCGGCCGCGGCAGTTCCTGTGGTTACCCCCCGAATTCGCTACAATAGCTATTGGCTACTGAAATTCAGGGCGGGCATGTGGGTGTGGCTGGGTGAAAAACGAGAAATTCACTGGTGACAGCCCCCTTCCTGCTCTGTCGTCACTTTACACACACACACACACACACACACACACACACACACACACACACACCCACACACACATACACACACACACACACACAAAGGCGAGCGACAGACCACCGACAGCAGCGATACGGATGCGGAAGACGATTCCTCTTTCTCAGTGGAAGTTGACTACTCGCCTCACGAATATGTTGCTCAGCCAATACAGCTGTATTCCTTCGAGCCAAACGGGCGCGTCTCCTCTTTTATAGCGCCCCCCTACGGACACGCCCTCTATGCTAATGGTAATTCGTCACGCGGCAAGTTGCAACATTTTCGCCAACCGTAAATCAGTTACTCGACGGCGATATCTCTCCTCTGGCCATAAATGTGATTTTACAGCTACCATTTGTCTCATCGATCACATCCACACTGCTTGCATCGATTAACAACAGGATCTGTTTATCACAATCTTGGGAAGTGAGAGGATGCCTGAGGAGAGGAGAAGAAGCATACTGGTACCGATTTTCAAGAACAAGGGCGATGTGCAGAACTGTAGCAACTACAGAGGTAGGAAGTGGATCAGCCACAGCATGAAGATATGGGAAAGAGTAATAGAAGCTAGGTTAAGAGGAGAGAAAGAGTAATACAAGCCAGGTTAAGAGGAGAGAAAGAGTAATACAAGCCAGGTTAAGAGGAGAGAGAGTAATAGAAGCTAGGTTAAGAGGAGAGGTGATGATCAGCCACAGCATGAAGATATGGGAAAGAGTAATAGAAGCTAGGTTAAGAGGAGAGAAAGAGTAATACAAGCCAGGTTAAGAGGAGAGAGAGTAATAGAAGCTAGGTTAAGAGGAGAGGTGATGATCAGCCACAGCATGAAGATATGGGAAAGAGTAATAGAAGCTAGGTTAAGAGGAGAGGTGATGATCAGCCACAGCATGAAGATATGGGAAAGAGTAATAGAAGCTAGGTTAAGAGGAGAGAAAGAGTAATACAAGCCAGGTTAAGAGGAGAGAGAGTAATAGAAGCTAGGTTAAGAGGAGAGGTGATGATCAGCCACAGCATGAAGATATGGGAAAGAGTAATAGAAGCTAGGTTAAGAGGAGAGGTGATGATCAGCCACAGCATGAAGATATGGGAAAGAGTAATAGAAGCTAGGTTAAGAGGAGAGAGAGTAATAGAAGCTAGGTTAAGAGGAGAGGTGATGATCAGCCACAGCATGAAGATATGGGAAAGAGCAATACAAGCTAAGTTAAGAGAAGAGAAAGAGTAACAGAGTTTAGGTTACAAGAAGAGAAAGAGTAATAGAAGCTAGGTTACGAGAAAGAGTAATAGAAGCTAGGTTACGAGAAGAGAGAGTAATAGAAGCTAGGTTACGAGAAGAGAAAGCGTAATAGAAGCTAGGTTACAAGAAGAGAAAGAGTAATAGAAGCTAGGTTAAGAGAAGAGAGAGTACTATAAGCTAGGTTAAGAGAAGAGAGAGTACTAGAAGCTAGGTTAAGAGAAGAGAGAGTACTAGAAGCTAGGTTAAGAGAAGAGAGAGTAATAGAAGCTAGATTAAGAGAAGAGAACTAGTACTAGTAGCTACGTTAAGAGAAGAGAGAGTACTAGAAGCTAGGTTAAGAGAAGAAGTGTAATAGAAGCTAGGTTAAGAGAAGAGAGAGTAACAGAAGCTAGGTTAAGAGAAAAGAGAGTAATAGAAGCCAGGTTAAGAGGAGAGAAAGAGTAATCGAAGCTAGGTTACGAGAAGAGAGAGTAATAGAAGCTAGGTTAAGAGAAGAAAGAGTAATAGAAGCTAGGTTAAGAGAAGAGAAAGAGTAATAGAAGCTAGGTTAAGAGGAGAGAAAGAGTAATAGAAGCCTTGTTAAGAGAAAAGAAAGAGTAAGAGAAGCTAGGTTAAGAGAAGAGAACTAGTACTAGTAGCTACGTTAAGAGAAGAGAGAGTAATAGAAGCCTTGTTAAGAGAAAAGAGTAATAGAAGCTAGGTTAAGCGAAGAGAAAGAGTAACAGAAGCTAGGTTAAGAGAAGAGAGAGTAATAGAATCTAGGTTAAGAGGAGAGAGAGTAATGTAATAGAAGCTAGGTTAAGAATAGAGAAAGGGTAGTAGAAGCTAGCTTACAAGAAGGGAGCGTAATAGAAGCAAGGTTACGAGAAGAGAGAGTAATAGAAGCTAGGTTAAGAGAAGAGAGAGTAATAGAAGCTAGGTTAAGAGAAGAGAGAGTAATAGAAGCTAGGTTAAGAGGAGAGGTGATGATCAGCCACAGCATGAAGATATGGGAAAGAGTAATAGAAGCTAGGTTAAGAGGAGAGAGATTAATAGAAGCTAGGTTAAGAGAAGAGAGAGTAATAGAAGCTAGGTTAAGAGGAGAGGTGATGATCAGCCACAGCATGAAGATATGGGAAAGAGCAATACAAGCTAAGTTAAGAGAAGAGAAAGAGTAACAGAGTTTAGGTTACAAGAAGAGAAAGAGTAATAGAAGCTAGGTTACGAGAAGAGAGAGTAATAGAAGCTAGGTTACGAGAAGAGAAAGAGTAATAGAAGCTAGGTTATGAGAAGAGAAAGAGTAATAGAAGCTAGGTTACGAGAAGAGAAAGCGTAATAGAAGCTAGGTTACAAGAAGAGAAAGAGTAATAGAAGCTAGGTTAAGAGAAGAGAGAGTACTATAAGCTAGGTTAAGAGAAGAGAGAGTACTAGAAGCTAGGTTAAGAGAAGAGAGAGTACTAGAAGCTAGGTTAAGAGAAGAGAGAGTAATAGAAGCTAGATTAAGAGAAGAGAACTAGTACTAGTAGCTACGTTAAGAGAAGAGAGAGTACTAGAAGCTAGGTTAAGAGAAGAAGTGTAATAGAAGCTAGGTTAAGAGAAGAGAGAGTAACAGAAGCTAGGTTAAGAGAAAAGAGAGTAATAGAAGCTAGGTTAAGAGGAGAGAAAGAGTAATCGAAGCTAGGTTACGAGAAGAGAGAGTAATAGAAGCTAGGTTATGAGAACAGAGAGTAATAGAAGCCAGGTTAAGAGAAGAGAAAGAGTAATAGAAGCTAGGTTAAGAGGAGAGAAAGAGTAATAGAAGCCTTGTTAAGAGAAAAGAAAGAGTAAGAGAAGCTAGGTTAAGAGAAAAGAGAGTAATAGAAAATAGGTTAAGAAAAGAGAGAGTAATAGAAGCCTTGTTAAGAGAAAAGAGTAATAGAAGCTAGGTTAAGCGAAGAGAAAGAGTAACAGAAGCTAGGTTAAGAGAAGAGAGAGTAATAGAATCTAGGTTAAGAGGAGAGAGAGTAATGTAATAGAAGCTAGGTTAAGAATAGAGAAAGGGTAGTAGAAGCTAGCTTACAAGAAGGGAGCGTAATAGAAGCAAGGTTACGAGAAGAGAGAGTAATAGAAGCTAGGTTAAGAGAAGAGAGAGTAATAGAAGCTAGGTTAAGAGAAGAGAGAGTAATAGAAGCTAGGTTAAGAGGAGATAAAGAGTAATAGAAGCCTTGTTAAGAGAAAAGAAAGAGTAAGAGAAGCTAGGTTAAGAGAAGAGGAAGCATAATAGAAGCTACGTTAAGAGGAGAGAAAGAGTAATAGAAGCTAAGTTAAGAGAAGAGAGAGTACTAGAAGCTAGGTTAAGAGAAAAGAGAGTAATAGAAGCTAGGTTAAGAGAAGAGAACTAGTACTAGTAGCTACGTTAAGAGAAGAGAGAGTACTAGAAGCTAGGTTAAGAGAAGAGGAAGTGTAATAGAAGCTAGGTTAAGAGGAGAGAAAGAGTACTAGTAGCTAGGTTAAGAGAAGAGAGAGTAATAGATGTCAGGTTGAGAGGAGAGCAAGAGTAATAGAAGCTAGGTTAAGAGAAGAGGAAGCGTAATAGAAGTTAGGTTGAGAGGAGAGAAAAAAGTACTAGTAGCTAGGTTGAGAGGAGAGAAAGAGTAATAGAAGCTAAGTTAAGAGAAGAGAGAGTACTAGAAGCTAGTTTAAGAGAAGAGAGAGTACTAGAAGCTAGGTTAAGAGGAGAGAAAGAGTAATAGAAGTTAAGAGAAGAGAAAGAGTACTAGAAGGTAGGTTGAGAGGAGAGCGAGTAATGGAAGCTAGGTTAAGAGGAGAGCAAGAGTACTAGAAGCTAGGTTAAGAGAAGAGAAAGAGTACTAGAAGCTAGGTTGAGAGGAGAGAGAGTAATAGAAGTTAGGTTAAGAGGAGAGCAAGGGTAATAGATGCTGGGTTAAGAGAAGTGAAAGTGACAGAAGCTAGGTTAAGAGAAGATAAAGAGTACTAGAAGCTAGGTTGAGAGGAGAGAGAGTAATAGAAGCTAGGTTAAGAGGAGAGCAAGAGTACTAGAAGCTAGGTTAAGAGAAGAGAAAGAGTACTAGAAGCTAGGTTGAGAGGAGAGAGAGTAATAGAAGCTAGGTTAAGAGGAGAGCAAGGGTAATAGATGCTGGGTTAAGAGAAGTGAAAGTGACAGAAGCTAGGTTAAGAGAAGAGAAAGAGAACTAGAAGCTAGGTTAAGAGAAGAGAAAGAGTACTAGAAGCTAGGTTGAGAGGAGAGAGAGTAATAGAAGCTAGGTTAAGGGGAGAGGGAGTACTAGAAGCTAGGTTAAGAGAAGAGAGAGAGTGACAGAAGCTAGGTTAAGAGAAGAGGAAGCGTACTAGAAGCTAGGTTAAGAGAAGAAGTGTAATAGAAGCTAGGTTAAGAGGAGAGAAAGAGTACTAGGAGCTAGGTTGAGAAGAGAGCAAGAGTACTAGAAGCTAGGTTGAGAGGAGAGGAAGTGTAATAGAAGCTAGGTTAAGAGGAGAGAAAGAGTACTAGGAGCTAGGTTAAGAGAAGAGGAAGCATAATAGAAGCTAGGTTAAGAGGAGAGGTGATGATCAGCGAGCAGCAGTATGGTTTCATGCCAGGAAAGAGCACCACAGATGTGATGTTTGCTTTGAGAATGTTGATGGAGAAGTATAGAGGAGGCCAGAAGGAGTTACATTGTGTCTTTGTAGATTTAGAGAAAGCATACGACAGGGTGCCGAGAAAGGAGGTATTGTATTGTATGAGGGAGTCAGGAGTTGCAGAGAAGTATGTAGGAGTGTTGCAGGATATGTATGAGGGCAGTGTGACAGTGGTGAGGTGTGTGGTTGGAATGACAGATGGGTTCAAGGTGGAGGTGGGATTACATCAAGGATCGGCTCTGAGCCCTTTCTTGTTTGATAGTATACAAATCTACAGTATGAACATATTGCACTTCCTGTGCATCCGCTGGGGAAACACCTGTGCTACAACATGAAATATACAGCAGAAACAAAAGAATGTCTGTTGAATATCTCAGCTTAAATTCTGCAGTAAATATTCTTTTTGCCTGTTCCTGTTTACGTCCCGTCACATGATGTTGAGTAGCGACTTGTGTGTGCAGTACATATGATGTGTACCTGCAGTACATATGATGTGTACCTGCAGTACATATGGCATGTACCTGCAGTACATATGATGTGTACCTGCAGTACTGCAGTACATATGGTGTGTACCTACAGTACTGCAGTACATATGATGCTTACCTGCAGTACATATGATGTGTACCAGCAGTACAAATGATGTGTACCTGCAGTACTGCAGTACATATGATGTGTACGTGCAGTACATATGATGTGTACTTGCAGTACTGCAATACATATGATGTGTACCTGCAATACATTCGATGTGTACCAGCAGTACATATGACGTGTACCTGCAGTACTGCAGTACATATGATATGTACCTGCACTACATATCACCTGTATTCAGTTGCTCAATGTGATACCTTCATGACCTTTTTTAATGCCAAAATTGAAAATATCCATCAGCAATTGACCTCGTCAAACAATACTGCATACAGTTCATCTTATTCACCCTCC
This sequence comes from Lampris incognitus, assembly GCF_029633865.1. Taxonomy (NCBI): domain Eukaryota; kingdom Metazoa; phylum Chordata; class Actinopteri; order Lampriformes; family Lampridae; genus Lampris; species Lampris incognitus. The sequence goes on along the minus strand of NC_079213.1, from coordinate 699,422 downwards.
TATGTTCCCCTCTGTTTTTCACTATCTAGTTTTGTACCCCCAACTGTTGCAGAAATATTTGGTCTTATTCACAAATCCAAATCATACACCTGTCAGTTAGACACCCTTCCTACTCATTTAGTAAAAGCCTGTCTACCTTCTCTATCCTCTTTAATAACTGATATCATACATTCCTCACTTACCTGTGGTCTTGTTCCCTCATCTCTCAAAACAGCTGCAATAACTCCAATACTCAAGAAACCTGGTGCAGACCCCAACAATTTGAATAATTTTCTCCCAATCTCAAATTTACCATTTCTAAAACACTTGAAAGGACAGTCACATCTCAGGTACATGCTCGCTTGATGCACAACAATCCGTTTGAACAATTCCAGTCTGGTTTTCACTCCATGCACAGTACGGAGACAGCACTGGTGAAAATCACTAATGATCTGTTGACGGCAGCTGACTCTGGGCTCCTAACCATACTTGTCCTCCTTGAAGATTAGCTTCCATTGGAATAACTGGTACCCCGCTTGACTGGTTTAGATCATATCGCTCTGGCCGCACTCAGTTTGTCCAACTTAAAAATTTGAGATCTCAGTCCTTTCCTGTTACTACCGGTGTTCCCCAGGGCTCTGTATTGGGACCCCTCCTAATTATTATTTACCCACTAACTCTTGGCCACATTTTCAGGAAAGTTGGCATTCAATTTCACTGCTACATGGATGACACCCAGCTTTATCTATTCAACAAACCTACCTCCACTCTTCCACCCACTTCCCTTTCTGACTGCTTACTAGAAATCAAATCCTGGTTTTCATACCACTTCCTCAAACCTAATAGTGATAAAACTGAGGTCCTCCTAGTTGGCACTAAATCTACTTTGGCCAAACCTAACAGTTTTTCTCTATTGACAATTCTATAGTTCCTCCATTGCCTCAGGTTAAGAGTCTGGGTGTCATCCTGGACAGCACATTATCTTTTGAAGCCCACGTCAACAATGTTACTCGGTCTGCATACTTCAACCTACACAATATTAATAATCTTCGCCCATCACTTACACCTAAAAGTACAGCCATACTCATTCACACTCTGGTTACATCCCGCATTGACTACTGTAATTCTATACTCTTTGGCCTTCCCCTCAAGTGTCTTCATAAACTTCAACTGGTCCAGAATTCAGCTGCCCGTATCATTACCAGAACTCCTTCCATAGATCACATCACTCCTGTTCTTCAGCAACTCCATTGGCTTCCTGTTATATACCGTATTGACCTCAAGATCCTGCTCCTCACCTTTAAGGCCCTTAATAACCTTGCTCCTTCATATCTTTCTGAACTCCTTCATATCCACATGCCCTACCACACTCTCAGATCCTCTTCTGCTGTCCAACTCAATAGACCATCAGCCCTCTTGACTACCATGGGGTCTAGGGCCTTCAGTCATTCTGCCCCCTGCCTATGGACCTCTTTCTGACAAGACATTCACAACATTGACTCTCTTTCAACCTTCACATCCCATCTCAAAACGCACTTTTTCAAACTGGCATATTCAGTCTGATCCACGCTTCATTGAGTTTTGTGCAGATGATGATTGTATACTTATCTGTTGTGTTAACTTTTTATTGTCTACCCTGCTGTCTGATACATACAGTGCTGCTTGTTTTTTACTGTGTTCTGTAAGGTGTCCTTGAGTCCTCTGAAAGGCGCCCACAAATAAAATGTATTATTATTATTATTATTATTATTATTATTATTATATGATATGTACCTGCAGTACTGCAGTACATATGATATGTACCTGCAGTACTTATGATGTGTACCTGCAGTACTGCAGTACATATGATATCTACCTGCAGTACATATGATGTGTACATGCAGTACAGGTGATGTGTACCTGCAGTACTACAGTACATATGATGTGTATCTGCAGTACATATGATGTGTACTTGGAGTACTGCAGTACATATGATGTGTAATAGCAGTATATACGATGTGTAACTGCAGTACCGCAGTACATATGATGTGTACCTGCAGTACATATGATATGTACCTGCAGTACTACAGTACATATGATGTGTACCTGCAGTACATCTCTGCCATGATGCTGAGGATGCAGGTTTACAGCAGCTCATCTCACAGCTGAAGCCATGGCGGACTCTGACACCTTCAGTTCACATCGTGCTCTATGCTCAGAATGTTGGCAGTGGTGATCATGTGATAATGTTGGCAGTGGTGATCATGTGATACTGTTGCCAGTGATGATCATGTGATACTGTTGGCAGTGATGATCATGTGATACTGTTGGCAGTGATGATCATGTGATACTGTTGGCAGTGGTGAGCATGTTCTAATGTTGTATTATGTGATAATGTTATATTATGTAAATTGCGTGAACACAACATCCATTGCACGCTGTCCGTCTTGGGAGAGAGATCCCTCCTCTGTTGCTCTCCCTGAGGTTTCTTCTTATTTTTTCTCCCTGTTAAAGGGTTTTTTAGGGAGTTTTTCCTTATCCGATGTGAGGGTCTAAGGACAGGATGTTGCGTTGCTGTTAAGCCCACTGAGGCAAATTTGTAATTTGTGATATTGGGCTATACAAATAAATTTGATTTGATTTGATTTGATAATGTTGGCAGTGGTGATCATGTGATAATATTGACAGCGGTGATCATGAGATAATGTTGGGGGTGGTGATCATGAGATAATGTTGACAGTGGTGATCATGAGATAATGTTGGCAGTGGTGATCATGTGATAATATTGACAGCAGTGATCATGAGATAATGTTGGGGGTGGTGATCATGAGATAATGTTGACAGTGGTGATCATGAGATAATGTTGACAGTGGTGATCATGTGATAATGTTGACAGTGGTGATCATGTGATAATGTTGGGGGTGGTGATCATGTGAGAATGTTGACTGGTGATCATGTGATAATGTTGGCACTGGTGATCATGTTCTAATGTTGGGGGGTGGTGATCATGAGATAATGTTGGCAGTGGTGATCATGTGATAATGTTGGGGGTGGTGATCATGAGATAATGTTGACAGTGGTGATCGTGTGATAATGTTGGGGGTGGTGATCATGAGATAATGTTGACAGTGGTGATCATGAGATAATGTTGAGAGTGGTGATCATGTGATAATGTTGGGGGTGGTGATCATGAGATAATGTTGACAGTGGTGATCATGTGATAATGTTGGGGGTGGTGATCATGTGAGAATGTTGACTGGTGATCATGTGATAATGTTGGCACTGGTGATCATGTTCTAATGTTGGGGGTGGTGATCATGAGATAATGTTGGCAGTGGTGATCATGTGATAATGTTGGGGGTGGTGATCATGAGATAATGTTGACAGTGGTGATCGTGTGATAATGTTGGGGGTGGTGATCATGAGATAATGTTGGCAGTGGTGATCATGTGATAATGTTGGCAGTGGTGATCATGTGATAATGTTGGGGGTGGTGATCATGTGATAATGTTGGGGGTAGTGATCATGTGATAATGTTGGGGGTGGTGATCATGTGATAATGTTGGGGGTGGTGATCATGTGATAATGTTGGGGGTGGTGATCATGTGATAATGTTGGCAGTGGTGATCATGTGATAATGTTGGGGGTGGTGATCATGCGATAATGTTGACAGTGGTGATCATGTGATAATGTTGGGGGTGGTGATCATGTGATAATGTTGGCAGTGGTGATAATGTTGGGGGTGGTGATCATGCGATAATGTTGACGGTGGTGATCATGTGATAATGTTGGGGGTGGTGATCATGTGATAATGTTGGGGGTGGTGATCATGTGATAATGTTGGGGGTGGTGATCATGAGATAATGTTGACAGTGGTGATCATGTGATAATGTTGGGGGTGGTGATCATGTGATAATGTTGAGGGTGGTGATCATGTGATAATGTTGGGGGTGGTGATCATGCGATAATGTTGACAGTGGTGATCATGTGATAATGTTGGGGGTAGTGATCATGTGATAATGTTGGAGGTGGTGATCATGTGATAATGTTGGGGGTGGTGATCATGTGATAATGTTGGGGGTGGTGATCATGTGATAATGTCGGCAGTGGTGATCATGTGATAATGTTGGGGGTGGTGATCATGTGATAATGTTGGGGGTGGTGATCATGTGATAATGTTGAGGGTGGTGATCATGTGATAATGTTGGCAGTGGTGATCATGTGATAATGTTGGGGGTGGTGATCATGAGATAATGTTGGCAGTGGTGATCATGTGATAATGTTGGCAGTGGTGATCATGTGATAATGTTGGGGGTGGTGATCATGTGATAATGTTGGGGGTAGTGATCATGTGATAATGTTGGGGGTGGTGATCATGTGATAATGTTGGGGGTGGTGATCATGTGATAATGTTGAGGGTGGTGATCATGTGATAATGTTGGCAGTGGTGATCATGTGATAATGTTGGGGGTGGTGATCATGAGATAATGTTGACAGTGGTGATCATGTGATAATGTTGGGGGTGGTGATCATGTGATAATGTTGACAGTGGTGATCATGAGATAATGTTGACAGTGGTGATAATGTTGGGGGTGGTGATCATGCGATAATGTTGACGGTGGTGATCATGTGATAATGTTGGGGGTGGTGATCATGTGATAATGTTGGGGGTGGTGATCATGAGATAATGTTGACAGTGGTGATCATGTGATAATGTTGGGGGTGGTGATCATGTGATAATGTTGGGGGTGGTGATCATGTGATAATGTTGAGGGTGGTGATCATGTGATAATGTTGGGGGTGGTGATCATGCGATAATGTTGACAGTGGTGATCATGTGATAATGTTGGGGGTAGTGATCATGTGATAATGTTGGAGGTGGTGATCATGTGATAATGTTGGGGGTGGTGATCATGTGATAATGTTGGGGGTGGTGATCATGTGATAATGTCGGCAGTGGTGATCATGTGATAATGTTGGGGGTGGTGATCATGTGATAATGTTGGGGGTGGTGATCATGTGATAATGTTGAGGGTGGTGATCATGTGATAATGTTGGCAGTGGTGATCATGTGATAATGTTAGGGGTGGTGATCATGAGATAATGTTGACAGTGGTGATCGTGTGATAATGTTGGGGGTGGTGATCATGAGATAATGTTGACAGTGGTGATCATGAGATAATGTTGACAGTGGTGATCATGTGATAATGTTGGGGGTGGTGATCATGAGATAATGTTGACAGTGGTGATCATGTGATAATGTCGGCAGTGGTGATCATGTGATAATGTTGGGGGTGGTGATCATGTGATAATGTTGGGGGTGGTGATCATGTGATAATGTTGGGGGTGGTGATCATGTGATAATGTCGGCAGTGGTGATCATATATTAATGTGGCAAAATGAATCATATCCTCATTTCTTGTCACATGTCTGCACGTTTTGTCGAGCATTGGTCAGTTTAGCAGCAGTTGTGTTGCTGCTGTTTCCTGTTTTATTAGCTTCACTTCCTGTCACTTCTGTCCTGCTAAAGAAGTATGTAGACTTCCCAGAAACCCTTGTTCTGCCAAAATACACACACACACACACACACACACACACACACACAAACACACACACACATATATACACATACGCGCACACACATACACACACCCGCGCGCGCGTGCACACACACACACACACACACGTACACACGTACACACATATAAACACACACACATGCACACACACATGCACACACACATACACACACACATGCACACACACACTGTATTCCAGCTTGTACAGTATTGTACAGCATATGAGTTGGTTGTAGAATTGTACAGCATATGAGTTGGTTGTAGAATTGTACAGCAGATGTGTTGGATGTAGTGTTGTACAGCAGATGTGTTGGATGTAGTGTTGTACAGCATATGAGTTGGATGTAGTATTGTACAGCATATGAGTTGGATGTAGTATTGTACAGCAGATGTGTTGGAGGTAGTGTTGTACAGCAGATGTTAACATCTGTCCAGATACTTCCCGTTTTCCCTCCTGTGTATGCTTCTGTCTCCATCTTTAAAAAGACGTCCTATTAGACTGTTTATGCCTGGAGGCTCACCATGTAGTCAGGAGGAGAGCCGTGGAGGGAAATGCCTCAGACGTTAAATGATTCTAAGTTAGCTCATGCAGGGTAATTCATCTCAAAAGATAAATAAATGATGATTTTTGGCATTAGTGAAAGTAATGTAGTCCAAAATCCTTCTGGATGTAATTGGAGGAGAATATGTGAATGGATCCTGGATGGATCCTGAGGTCAGAAGGAAGAGACACTGTGGTCTACAGCAGAGACAATGTGACATATTCTCTGTCCTGTTTGATGAACTGAAGATGTTAATACAGCTGAGCCATTGTCAATTTTAAGCAGTTATCCAGTTATCACATCTGTCCCACATGAGCTGGACGTGGGAACTGCAGTTGCTCCTGGACTAGTGGCATGGGATGGCTAGCATGGGAAACATCCCTCATGTTAGCAGTTCAGAAGCTGCTGATCAGTTTCCGGGAGCAGTGGCATGGGATTGCTAGCATGGGAATCGTCCTTCATGTTAGCAGTTCAGAAGCTGCTGAACAGTTTCCTGCAGTAGTGGCATAGGATGGCTAGCATGGGAAACATCCTTCATGTTAGCAGGTCAGAAGCTGGTGAACAGTTTCCTTCAGTAGTGGCATAGGATGGCTAGCATGAGAACCATCCTTCATGTTAGCAGTTCAGAAGCTGCTGAACAGTTTCCTGCAGTAGTGGCATAGGATAGCTAGCATGAGAAACATCCTTCGTGTTAGCAGTTCAGAAGCTGGTGAACAGTTTCCTGCAGTAGTGGCATGGGATGGCTAGCATGGGAATCATCCTTCATGTCAGCAGTTCAGAAGCTGGTGAACAGTTTCCTGCAGTAGTGGCATAGGATGGCTAGCATGAGAAACATCCTTCATGTTAGCAGTTCAGAAATTGGTGAACAGTTTCCTGCAGTAGTGGCATAGGATAGCTAGCATGGGAAACATCCTTCATGTTAGTAGTTCAGAAGCTGATGAACAGTTTCCTGAAGTAGTAGTATGGGATGGCTAGCATGGGAAACTTCCTTCATGTTAGCAGTTCAGAAGCTGGTGAACAGTTTTATGCAGTAGTGGCATGAGATTGCTAGCATGGGAAACATCCGTCATGATAGCAGTTCAGAGGCTGCTAAACGGTTTCATGCAGTAGTGGCATGAGATGGCTAGCATGGGAAACATGCTTCATGTTAGTAGTTCAGAAGTTGCTGAACAGTTTCCTGGAGTAGTGGCATAGGATGGCTAGTATGAAAAGCATCCTTCATGTTAGCAGTTCCAAAGCTGGTGAACAGTTTCCTGGGGTAGTGGCATGTGATGGCTAGCATTCCCTCATGTTAGCAGTTCAGAAGCTGCTGATCAGTTTCCTGGAGTAGTGGCATCAGATAGTTAGCATGGGAAACATCCTTCATATTAGCAGTTCAGAAGCTGGTGAAGAGTTTCCTACAGTAGTGGCATAGGATACCTAGCACTGGAAACATCCTTTATGTTAGCAGTTCAGAAGCTAGTGAACAGTTTCCTGCAGTAGTGGCTTAGGGTGGCTAGCATGAGAAATATCCTTCATGTTAGCAGTTCAGAAGCTACTGAACAGTTTCCTGCAGTAGTGCCATAGGATACCTAGCATGAGAAACATGTTTCATGTTAGCAGTTCAGAAGCTGCTGAACAGTTTCCTGGAGTAGTGGTATGGGATGGCTAGCATGAGAAACATCCTTCATGTTAGCAGTTCATAAGCTGATGAACAGTTTCCTGCAGTAGTGGCATCAGATAGCTAGCATGAGAAACATCCTTCATGTTAGCAGTTCAGAAGCTGCTGAACAGCTTCATGCAGTAGTGGCATGGGATGGATAGCATGGGAAACATTCTTCATGTTAGCAGTTCAGAAGCTGCTGAACAGTTTCCTGCAGTAGTGGCATAGGATAGCTAGCATGAGAAACATCCTTCATGTTAGCAGTTCAGAGGCTGCTGAACAGTTTCATGCAGTAGTGGCATCAGATAGCTAGCATGAGAAACATCCTTCATGTTAGAAGTTCAGAAGCTGCTGAACAGCTTCATGCAGTAGTGGCATGGGATGGCTAGCATGGGAAACATGCTTCATGTTAGTAGTTCAGAAGTTGCTGAACAGTTTCCTGGAGTAGTGGCATAGGATGGCTAGCATGAAAAGCATCCTTCATGTTAGCAGGTCAGAAGCTGCTGAACAGTTTCCTGGTAACAGAATGGAAGACACTTCCCAGTGGAAGCTGCCAAGATGGCTGTATGAAGAAACAATGGTTTCTGACACACTCATCAAATGAACTGTCTCCATCTGTAGGTGCTATGGGCGTGATGTGTGTGTGTGTGTGTGTGTGTGTGTGTGTGTGTGTGTGAGAGAGAGAGAGAGAGTGTGTGTGTGTGTGTGTGAGTCTGTGTTTGTGTGTATATGTGTGGGTGTGTGTGTGTTTGTGTGTGTGTGTGTGTGTAAGTACTTACACAGGAGTGCAGTGTGTGTTTTTGTGTGTGTATGTGTCTGTGTGTGTGTGTGTGTGTGTGTGTGTGTGTGTGTGTGTGTGTGATTACTCACACAGGAGTGCAGTGTGTGTCTGTGTTTGTGTATGTGTGTGTGTGTGTGTGTGTGTGTGTGTGTGTGTGAGTGTGTGTGTGTGTGTGTGTGTGTGTGTGTGTGTGTGTGTGTGTGTGTGAGTGAGTATTCACACAGGAGTGCAGTGCGTGTATGTGTGTTTGTATGTGGATGTGTGTGTGAGTATTTACACAGGAGTGCTGTGTGTGTGTGTGTGTGAGTATTCACAAAGGAGTGCAGTGTGTGTGTGTGTATGTGTGTGTGTGAGTATTTACACAGGAGTGTAGTGCGTGTGTGTGTGTGTGTGTTGGGGGGGGGTTGTCTGACCTCATTTCCGTGCATATTAGCGATGTATTTAAACTCTGGGATTCCCAGAACATGTCGCCTTGGACTGCTACCCAGAGCCAGAACCCAAAGCTCCCGACCTGACAGACACACACAGACACACACACAGACACACACACAGACAGGTTCATAGTAAAAAAGCAGAACAGAGAGCTTTAATAAAATAAGCCGATTGTGAAACACATGACGATGTAACGTGTGGTGATGTAACGTGTGGCGATGTAACGTATGGCGCTGTAACGTGTGGTGATGTAACGTGTGGTGATTTAATTTGTGGTGTCTAATTTGTGATGATTTAATTTGTGATGACTTAACGTGTGGTGATGTAATGTGTGGTGATGTAACGTGTGGTGATGTAACGTGTGGCGATGTAACGTGTGGCGATGTAACATGTGGCGATGTAACGTGTGGCGATGTAACGTGTGGCGATGTAACTTGTGATGAAACGTGTGGCGATGTAACTTGTGATGTAACGTGTGGTGATGTAACGTGTGGTGATGTAACGTGTGGTGATGTAACTTGTGGTGATGTAACGTGTGGTGATATAACGTGTGGTGATGAAACGTGTGGTGATGTAACGTGTGGTGATGTAACGTGTGGTGATGAAACGTGTGGTGATGTAACGTGTGGTGATGTAACGTGTGGTGATGTAACGTGTGGTGATGAAACATGTAAACGTGTGGTGATGTAACGTGTGGTGATATAACGTGTGGTGATGTAACGTGTGGTGATGTAACTTGTGGTGATGAAATGTGTGGTGATGTAACGTGTGGTGATGTAACGTGTGGTGATGAAACGTGTGGTGATGTAACGTTTGGTGATGTAACGTGTGGTGATGAAACGTGTGGTGATGAAACGTGTGGTGATGTAACGTGTGGTGATGAAACGTGTAAACGTGTGGTGATGTAACGTGTGGTGATGTAACGTGTGGTGATGAAACGTATGGTGATATAACGTGTGGTGATGTAACGTGTGGTGATGTAACGTGTGGTGATGAAACGTATGGTGATATAACGTGTGGTGATGTAACGTGTGGTGATGAAACGTGTGGTGATGTAACGTGTGGTGATGTAACGTGTGGTGATGAAACGTGTGGTGATATAACGTGTGGTGATGTAACGTGTGGTGATGTAACGTGTGGTGATGAAACGTGTGGTGATGTAACGTGTGGTGATGAAACGTATGGTGATGAAACGTATGGTGATATAACGTGTGGTGATGAAACGTGTGGTGATGTAACGTGTGGTGATGTAACGTGTGGTGATGAAACGTGTGGTGATGTAACGTGTGGTGATGTAACGTGTGGTGATGAAACGTGTAAACGTGTGGTGATGTAACGTGTGGTGATGTAACGTGTGGTGATGTAACGTGTGGTGATGTAACTTGTGGTGATGTAACGTGTGGTGATATAACGTGTGGTGATGAAACGTGTGGTGATGTAACGTGTGGTGATGTAACGTGTGGTGATGAAACGTGTGGTGATGTAACGTGTGGTGATGTAACGTGTGGTGATGTAACGTGTGGTGATGAAACATGTAAACGTGTGGTGATGTAACGTGTGGTGATATAACGTGTGGTGATGTAACGTGTGGTGATGTAACTTGTGGTGATGAAATGTGTGGTGATGTAACGTGTGGTGATGTAACGTGTGGTGATGAAACGTGTGGTGATGTAACGTGTGGTGATGAAACGTGTGGTGATGAAACATGTAAACGTGTGGTGATGTAACGTGTGGTGATATAACGTGTGCTGATGAAACGTATGGTGATATAACGTGTGGTGATGTAACGTGTGGTGATGAAACGTGTGGTGATGTAACATGTAAACGTGTGGTGATGTAACGTGTGGTGATGTAACGTGTGGTGATGAAACATGTAAACGTGTGGTGATGTAACGTGTGGTGATATAACGTGTGCTGATGAAACGTATGGTGATATAACGTGTGGTGATGTAACGTGTGGTGATGAAACGTGTGGTGATGTAACGTGTGGTGATGTAACGTGTGGTGATGTAACGTGTGGTGATGAAACGTGTGGTGATGTAACGTGTGGTGATGTAACGTGTGGTGATGTAACGTGTGGTGATGAAACGTGTGGTGATGTAACGTGTGGTGATGAAACGTATGGTGATATAACGTGTGGTGATGAAACGTGTGGTGATGAAACGTGTGGTGATGTAACGTGTGGTGATGTAACGTGTGGTGATGTAACGTGTGGTGATGTAACGTGTGGTGATGAAACGTGTAAACGTGTGGTGATGAAACGTGTGGTGATGTAACGTGTGGTGATGAAACGTATGGTGATATAACGTGTGGTGATGTAACGTGTGGTGATGTAACTTGTGGTGATGAAATGTGTGGTGATGTAACGTGTGGTGATGTAACGTGTGGTGATGAAACGTGTGGTGATGTAACTTGTGGTGATGTAACGTGTGGTGATGTAACGTGTGGTGATGTAACGTGTGGTGATGAAACGTGTGGTGATGAAACGTGTGGTGATGTAACTTGTGGTGATGTAACGTGTGGTGATGAAACGTGTGGTGATGAAACGTGTGGTGATGTAACGTGTGGTGATGAAACGTGTGGTGATGAAACGTGTGGTGATGTAACGTGTGGTGATTAAACGTGTGGTGATATAACGTGTGGTGATGTAACGTGTGGTGATGTAACGTGTGGTGATGTAACGTGTGGTGATGTAACTTGTGGTGATGTAACTTGTGGTGATGTATCGTGTGGTGATGTAGCTTGTGGTGATGAAACGTGTGGTGATATAACGTGTGGTGATGTAACGTGTGGTGATGTAACTTGTGGTGATGTAACTTGTGGTGATGTAACTTGTGGTGATGTAACGTGTGGTGATGAAACGTGTGTTGATGTAACGTGTGGTGATGAAACGTGTGGTGATGTAACGTGTGGTGATGAAACGTGTGGTGATGTAACGTTTGGTGATTTAACTTGTGGTGATGTAACGTGTGGTGATGTAACGTGTGGTGATGTAACGTGTGGTGATGAAACGTGTAAATGTGTGGTGATGAAACGTGTGGTGATGTAACGTGTGGTGATGTAACGTGTCGTGATGTAACGTTTGGTGATTTAACTTGTGGTGATGTAACGTGTGGTGATGTAACGTGTGGTGATGTAACGTGTGGTGATGAAACGTGTGGTGATGTAACGTGTGGTGATGTAACGTGTGGTGATGAAACGTGTGGTGATGTAACGTGTGGTGATGAAACGTATGGTGATGAAACGTATGGTGATATAACGTGTGGTGATGAAACGTGTGGTGATGAAACGTGTGGTGATGTAACGTGTGGTGATGTAACGTGTGGTGATGTAACGTGTGGTGATGAAACGTGTGGTGATGTAACGTGTGGTGATGAAACGTGTAAACGTGTGGTGATGTAACGTGTGGTGATGTAACGTGTGGTGATGTAACGTGTGGTGATGTAACTTGTGGTGATGTAACGTGTGGTGATATAACGTGTGGTGATGAAACGTGTGGTGATGTAACGTGTGGTGATGTAACGTGTGGTGATGAAACGTGTGGTGATGTAACGTGTGGTGATGTAACGTGTGGTGATGTAACGTGTGGTGATGAAACATGTAAACGTGTGGTGATGTAACGTGTGGTGATATAACGTGTGGTGATGTAACGTGTGGTGATGTAACTTGTGGTGATGAAATGTGTGGTGATGTAACGTGTGGTGATGTAACGTGTGGTGATGAAACGTGTGGTGATGTAACGTTTGGTGATGTAACGTGTGGTGATGAAACGTGTGGTGATGAAACGTGTGGTGATGTAACGTGTGGTGATGAAACGTGTAAACGTGTGGTGATGAAACGTATGGTGATATAACGTGTGGTGATGTAACGTGTGGTGATGAAACGTGTGGTGATGTAACGTGTGGTGATGTAACGTGTGGTGATGTAACGTGTGGTGATGAAACGTGTGGTGATGTAACGTGTGGTGATGTAACGTGTGGTGATGTAACGTGTGGTGATGAAACGTGTGGTGATGTAACGTGTGGTGATGAAACGTGTGGTGATATAACGTGTGGTGATGAAACGTGTGGTGATGAAACGTGTGGTGATGTAACGTGTGGTGATGTAACGTGTGGTAATGTAACGTGTGGTGATGAAACGTGTGGTGATGTAACGTGTGGTGATGAAACGTGTAAACGTGTGGTGATGAAACGTGTGGTGATGTAACGTGTGGTGATGAAACGTATGGTGATATAACGTGTGGTGATGTAACGTGTGGTGATGTAACTTGTGGTGATGAAATGTGTGGTGATGTAACGTGTGGTGATGTAACGTGTGGTGATGAAACGTGTGGTGATGTAACTTGTGGTGATGTAACGTGTGGTGATGTAACGTGTGGTGATGTAACGTGTGGTGATGAAACGTGTGGTGATGAAACGTGTGGTGATGTAACTTGTGGTGATGTAACGTGTGGTGATGAAACGTGTGGTGATGAAACGTGTGGTGATGTAACGTGTGGTGATGAAACGTGTGGTGATGAAACGTGTGGTGATGTAACGTGTGGTGATTAAACGTGTGGTGATATAACGTGTGGTGATGTAACGTGTGGTGATGTAACGTGTGGTGATGTAACGTGTGGTGATGTAACTTGTGGTGATGTAACTTGTGGTGATGTATCGTGTGGTGATGTAACTTGTGGTGATGAAACGTGTGGTGATATAACGTGTGGTGATGTAACGTGTGGTGATGTAACTTGTGGTGATGTAACTTGTGGTGATGTAACTTGTGGTGATGTAACGTGTGGTGATGAAACGTGTGTTGATGTAACGTGTGGTGATGAAACGTGTGGTGATGTAACGTGTGGTGATGAAACGTGTGGTGATATAACTTGTGGTGATGTAACTTGTGGTGATGTAACTTGTGGTGATGTAACTTGTGGTGATGTAACGTGTGGTGATGAAACGTGTGTTGATGTAACGTGTGGTGATGAAACGTGTGGTGATGTAACGTGTGGTGATGAAACGTGTGGTGATGTAACGTTTGGTGATTTAACTTGTGGTGATGTAACGTGTGGTGATGTAACGTGTGGTGATGTAACGTGTGGTGATGAAACGTGTAAATGTGTGGTGATGAAACGTGTGGTGATGTAACGTGTGGTGATGTAACGTGTCGTGATGTAACGTTTGGTGATTTAACTTGTGGTGATGTAACGTGTGGTGATGTAACGTGTGGTGATGTAACGTGTGGTAATGAAACGTGTAAATGTGTGGTGATGAAACGTGTGGTGATATAACGTGTGGTGATGTAACGTATGGTGATGAAGTGTGGTGATGAAACGTGTGGTGATGAAACGTGTGGTGATGTAACGTGTGGTGATTTAACGTGTGGTGATGAAACGTGTGGGGATTTAACGTGTGGTGATGAAACGTTTGGTGATGTAAGGTGTGGTGAGGAAACGTGTGGTGATGTAACGTGTGGTGATTTAATTTGTGGTGACGTAACGTGTGGTGATGAAACGTGTAAATGTGTGGTGACGTAACGTGTGGACGTGTGGTGATGTAACGTGTGGTGATGAAACGTGTAAATGTGTGGTGATGTAACGTGTGGTGATGTAACGTCTGGTGATGTAACGTGTGGTGATGTAACGTGTGGTGATGAAACGTGTGGTGATGAAACGTGTCGTGATGTAACGTGTGGTGATTTAACTTGTGGTGATGTAACGTGTGGTGATGTAACGTGTGGTGATGTAACTTGTGGTGATGTAACGTGTGGTGATGTAACTTGTGGTGATGTAACGTGTGGTGATGAAACGTGTGGTGATGTAACGTGTGGTGATGAAACGTGTCGTGATGTAACGTTTGGTGATTTAACTTGTGGTGATGTAACGTGTGGTGATCTAACGTGTGGTGATGAAACGTGTGGTGATATAACGTGTGGTGATGAAACGTGTGGTGATGTAACTTGTGGTGATCTAACTTGCGGTGATGTAACTTGTGGTGATCTAACTTGTGGTGATGTAACTTGTGGTGATGTAACTTGTGGTGATGTAACTTGTGGTGATGTAACGTGTGGTGATGGAACTTGTGGTGATGAAACGTGTGGTGATATAACGTGTGGTGATGTAACGTGTGGTGATGTAACTTGTGGTGATGTAAATTGTGGTGATGTAACGTGTGGTGATGTAACTTGTGGTGATGTAACTTGTGGTGATGTAACGTGTGGTGATGTAACGTGTGGTGATGTAACTTGTGGTGATGTAACGTGTGGTGATGAAACGTGTGGTGATGTAACGTGTGGTGATGAAACGTGTGGTGATGTAACGTGTGGTGATGAAACGTGTCGTGATGTAACGTTTGGTGATTTAACTTGTGGTGATGTAACGTGTGGTGATGTAACGTGTGGTGATGTAGCTTGTGGTGATGTATCGTGTGGTGATGTAACTTGTGGTGATGAAACGTGTGGTGATATAACGTGTGGTGATGTAACGTGTGGTGATGTAACTTGTGGTGATGTAACGTGTGGTGATGTAACGGGTGGTGATGTAACGTGTGGTGATGTAACTTGTGGTGATGTAACTTGTGGTGATGTAACTTGTGGTGATGTAACGTGTGGTGATGAAACGTGTGGTGATGTAACGTGTGGTGATGAAACGTGTGGTGATGAAACGTGTCGTGATGTAACGTGTGGTGATTTAACTTGTGGTGATGTAACGTGTGGTGATGTAACGTGTGGTGATGTAACTTGTGGTGATGTAACGTGTGGTGATGTAACTTGTGGTGATGTAACGTGTGGTGATGAAACGTGTGGTGATGTAACGTGTGGTGATGAAACGTGTCGTGATGTAACGTTTGGTGATTTAACTTGTGGTGATGTAACGTGTGGTGATCTAACGTGTGGTGATGAAACGTGTGGTGATATAACGTGTGGTGATGTAACGTGTGGTGATGAAACGTGTGGTGATATAACGTGTGGTGATATAACGTGTGGTGATCTAACGTGTGGTGATGAAACGTGTGGTGATCTAACGTGTGGTGATGAAACGTGTGGTGATATAACGTTTGGTGATTTAACTTGTGGTGATGTAACTTGTGGTGATGTAACGTGTGGTGATGTAACTTGTGGTGATGTAACGTGTGGTGATGAAACGTGTGGTGATGTAACTTGTGGTGATGTAACGTGTGGTGATATAACGTGTGGTGATGTAACGTTTGGTGATTTAACTTGTGGTGATGTAACGTGTGCTGATGAAACGTGTGGTGATGTAACGTGTGGTGATTTAACGTGTGGTGATGTAACGTGTGGTGATGTAACGTGTGGTGATGAAACGTGTAAATGTGTGGTGATGAAATGTGTGGTGATGAAACGTGTGGTGATGTAACTTGTGGTGATGTAACTTGTGGTGATGTAACGTGTTGTGATGGAACTTGTGGTGATGAAACGTGTGGTGATATAACGTGTGGTGATGTAACGTGTGGTGATGTAACTTGTGGTGATGTAACGTGTGGTGATGTAACTTGTGGTGATGTAACTTGTGGTGATGTAACGTGTGGTGATGTAACGTGTGGTGATGTAACTTGTGGTGATGTAACGTGTGGTGATGAAACGTGTGGTGATGTAACGTGTGGTGATGAAATGTGTGGTGATGTAACGTGTGGTGATGAAACGTGTCGTGATGTAACGTTTGGTGATTTAACTTGTGGTGATGTAACGTGTGGTGATGTAACGTGTGGTGATGTAGCTTGTGGTGATGTATCGTGTGGTGATGTAACTTGTGGTGATGAAACGTGTGGTGATATAACGTGTGGTGATGTAACGTGTGGTGATGTAACCTGTGGTGATGTAACGTGTGGTGATGTAACGGGTGGTGATGTAACGTGTGGTGATGTAACTTGTGGTGATGTAACTTGTGGTGATGTAACTTGTGGTGATGAAACGTGTGGTGATGTAACGTGTGGTGATGAAACATGTGGTGATGAAACGTGTGGTGATGAAACGTGTCGTGATGTAACGTTTGGTGATTTAACGTGTGGTGATGTAACGTGTGGTGATGTAACGTGTGGTGATGAAACGTGTAAATGTGTGGTGATGAAACGTGTGGTGATGTAACGTGTGGTGATTTAACGTGTGGTGATGAAACGTGTAAATGTGTGGTGGTGAAACGTGTGGTGATGTAACGTGTGGTGATGTAACGTGTGGTGATGAAACGTGTCGTGATGTAACGTGTGGTGATGTAACGTGTGGTGATGTAACGTGTGGTGATGAAACGTGTCGTGATGTAACGTTTGGTGATTTAACTTGTGGTGATGTAACGTGTGGTGATGTAACGTGTGGTGATCTAACGTGTGGTGATGAAACGTGTAAATGTGTGGTGATGAAACGTGTGGTGATGTAACGTGTGGTGATGTAACGTGTGGTGATGAAACCTGTAAATGTGTGGTGATGAAACGTGTGGGGATTAAACGTGTGGTGATGTAACGTGTGGTGATTTAACGTGTGGTGATATAACGAGCGGTGATGAAACGTGTGGGGATTTAACGTGTGGTGATGAAACGTTTGGTGATGTAAGGTGTGGTGAGGAAACGTGTGGTGATGTAACGTGTGGTGATTTAATTTGTGGTGACGTAACGTGTGGTGATGAAACGTGTAAATGTGTGGTGACGTAACGTGTGGACGTGTGGTGATGTAACGTGTGGTGATGAAACGTGTAAATGTGTGGTGATGTAACGTGTGGTGATGTAACGTGTGGTGATGTAACGTGTGGTGATGAAACGTGTCGTGATGTAACGTGTGGTGATGTAACGTGTGGTGATGTAACGTGTGGTGATGTAACTTGTGGTGATGTAACGTGTGGTGATGTAACGTGTGGTGATGTAACGTGTGGTGATGTAACGTGTGGTGATGTAACTTGTGGTGATGTAACGTGTGGTGATGTAACGTGTGGTGATGTAACTTGTGGTGATGTAACGTGTGGTGATGAAATGTGTGGTGATGTAACGAGTGGTGATGAAACGTGTAGATGTGTGGTGATGTAACGTGTGGTGATGTAACGTGTGGTGATGTAACGTGTGGTGATGTAACGTGTGGTGATGTAACGTGTGGTGATGTAACGTGTGGTGATGAAACGTGTAAATGTGTGGTGATGTAACGTGTGGTGATGTAACGTGTGGTGATGAAACGTGTAAATGTGTGGTGATGTAACTTGTGGTGATGTAACGTGTGGTGATGAAATGTGTGGTGATGTAACGAGTGGTGATGAAACGTGTGGTGATGAAACGTGTGGTGATGAAACGTGTAAATGTGTGGTGATGAAACGTGTGGTGATGTAACGTGTGGTGATTTAACGTGTGGTGATGTAACGTTTGGTGATTTAACTTGTGGTGATGTAACGTGTGGTGATGTAACGTGTGGTGATGTAACGTGTGGTGATGAAACGTGTGGTGATGAAACGTGTGGTGATGTAACGTGTGGTGATGAAACGTGTAAATGTGTGGTGATGTAACGTGTGGTGATTTAACGTGTGGTGATGTAACGTGTGGTGATGAAACGTGTAAATGTGTGGTGATGAAACGTGTGGTGATTTAACGTGTGGTGATGTAACGTGTGGTGATGAAACGTGTGGTGATGAAACATGTGGTGATGAAACGTGTGGTGATGTAACGTGTGGTGATGAAACGTGTAAATGTGTGGTGATGTAACGTGTGGTGATGTAACGTGTGGTGATGAAACGTGTAAATGTGTGGTGATGTAACGTGTGGTGATTTAACGTGTGGTGATGTAACGTGTGGTGATGTAACGTTTGGTGATGAAACGTGTAAATGTGTGGTGATGTAACGTGTGGTGATGTAACGTGTGGTGATGTAACGTGTGGTGATGTAACGTGTGGTGATGTAACGTGTGGTGATGAAACGTGTAAATGTGTGGTGATGTAACGTGTGGTGATGTAACGTGTGGTGATGAAACGTGTAAATGTGTGGTGATGTAACGTGTGGTGATTTAACGTGTGGTGATGTAACGTGTGGTGATGTAACGTGTGGTGATGAAACGTGTAAATGTGTGGTGATGAAATGTGTGGTGATGAAACTTGTGGTGATGTAACTTGTGGTGATGTAACGTGTGGTGATGTAACTTGTGGTGATGTAACTTGTGGTGATGTAACGTCTGGTGATGTAACGTGTGGTGATGTAACTTGTGGTGATGTAACGTGTGGTGATGAAACGTGTGGTGATGTAACGTGTGGTGATGAAACGTGTGGTGATGAAACGTGTGGTGATGTAACGTGTGGTGATGAAACGTGTAAATGTGTGGTGATGTAACGTGTGGTGATTTAACGTGTGGTGATGTAACGTGTGGTGATGAAACGTGTAAATGTGTGGTGATGAAACGTGTGGTGATTTAACGTGTGGTGATGTAACGTGTGGTGATGAAACGTGTGGTGATGAAACGTGTGGTGATGAAACGTGTGGTGATGTAACGTGTGGTGATGAAACGTGTAAATGTGTGGTGATGTAACGTGTGGTGATGTAACGTGTGGTGATGAAACGTGTAAATGTGTGGTGATGTAACGTGTGGTGATGTAACGTGTGGTGATGTAACGTGTGGTGATGTAACGTGTGGTGATGTAACGTGTGGTGATGAAACGTGTAAATGTGTGGTGATGTAACGTGTGGTGATGTAACGTGTGGTGATGAAACGTGTAAATGTGTGGTGATGTAACGTGTGGTGATTTAACGTGTGGTGATGTAACGTGTGGTGATGTAACGTGTGGTGATGAAACGTGTAAATGTGTGGTGATGAAATGTGTGGTGATGAAACTTGTGGTGATGTAACTTGTGGTGATGTAACGTGTTGTGATGGAACTTGTGGTGATGAAACGTGTGGTGATATAACGTGTGGTGATGTAACGTGTGGTGATGTAACTTGTGGTGATGTAACTTGTGGTGATGTAACGTGTGGTGATGTAACTTGTGGTGATGTAACTTGTGGTGATGTAACGTCTGGTGATGTAACGTGTGGTGATGTAACTTGTGGTGATGTAACGTGTGGTGATGAAACGTGTGGTGATGTAACGTGTGGTGATGAAACGTGTGGTGATGTAACGTGTGGTGATGAAACGTGTCGTGATGTAACGTTTGGTGATTTAACTTGTGGTGATGTAACGTGTGGTGATGTAACGTGTGGTGATGTAGCTTGTGGTGATGTATCGTGTGGTGATGTAACTTGTGGTGATGAAACGTGTGGTGATATAACGTGTGGTGATGTAACGTGTGGTGATGTAACCTGTGGTGATGTAACGTGTGGTGATGTAACGGGTGGTGATGTAACGTGTGGTGATGTAACTTGTGGTGATGTAACTTGTGGTGATGTAACTTGTGGTGATGTAACGTGTGGTGATGAAACGTGTGGTGATGTAACGTGTGGTGATGAAACATGTGGTGATGTAACGTGTGGTGATGAAACGTGTCGTGATGTAACGTTTGGTGATTTAACTTGTGGTGATGTAACGTGTGGTGATGTAACGTGTGGTGATTTAACGTGTGGTGATGTAACGTTTGGTGATTTAACTTGTGGTGATGTAACGTGTGGTGATGTAACGTGTGGTGATGTAACGTGTGGTGATGAAACGTGTGGTGATGAAACGTGTGGTGATGTAACGTGTGGTGATGAAACGTGTAAATGTGTGGTGATGTAACGTGTGGTGATTTAACGTGTGGTGATGTAACGTGTGGTGATGAAACGTGTAAATGTGTGGTGATGAAACGTGTGGTGATTTAACGTGTGGTGATGTAACGTGTGGTGATGAAACGTGTGGTGATGAAACATGTGGTGATGAAACGTGTGGTGATGTAACGTGTGGTGATGAAACGTGTAAATGTGTGGTGATGTAACGTGTGGTGATGTAACGTGTGGTGATGAAACGTGTAAATGTGTGGTGATGTAACGTGTGGTGATTTAACGTGTGGTGATGTAACGTGTGGTGATGTAACGTTTGGTGATGAAACGTGTAAATGTGTGGTGATGTAACGTGTGGTGATGTAACGTGTGGTGATGTAACGTGTGGTGATGTAACGTGTGGTGATGTAACGTGTGGTGATGAAACGTGTAAATGTGTGGTGATGTAACGTGTGGTGATGTAACGTGTGGTGATGAAACGTGTAAATGTGTGGTGATGTAACGTGTGGTGATTTAACGTGTGGTGATGTAACGTGTGGTGATGTAACGTGTGGTGATGAAACGTGTAAATGTGTGGTGATGAAATGTGTGGTGATGAAACTTGTGGTGATGTAACTTGTGGTGATGTAACGTGTGGTGATGTAACTTGTGGTGATGTAACTTGTGGTGATGTAACGTCTGGTGATGTAACGTGTGGTGATGTAACTTGTGGTGATGTAACGTGTGGTGATGAAACGTGTGGTGATGTAACGTGTGGTGATGAAACGTGTGGTGATGAAACGTGTGGTGATGTAACGTGTGGTGATGAAACGTGTAAATGTGTGGTGATGTAACGTGTGGTGATTTAACGTGTGGTGATGTAACGTGTGGTGATGAAACGTGTAAATGTGTGGTGATGAAACGTGTGGTGATTTAACGTGTGGTGATGTAACGTGTGGTGATGAAACGTGTGGTGATGAAACGTGTGGTGATGAAACGTGTGGTGATGTAACGTGTGGTGATGAAACGTGTAAATGTGTGGTGATGTAACGTGTGGTGATGTAACGTGTGGTGATGAAACGTGTAAATGTGTGGTGATGTAACGTGTGGTGATGTAACGTGTGGTGATGTAACGTGTGGTGATGTAACGTGTGGTGATGTAACGTGTGGTGATGAAACGTGTAAATGTGTGGTGATGTAACGTGTGGTGATGTAACGTGTGGTGATGAAACGTGTAAATGTGTGGTGATGTAACGTGTGGTGATTTAACGTGTGGTGATGTAACGTGTGGTGATGTAACGTGTGGTGATGAAACGTGTAAATGTGTGGTGATGAAATGTGTGGTGATGAAACTTGTGGTGATGTAACTTGTGGTGATGTAACGTGTTGTGATGGAACTTGTGGTGATGAAACGTGTGGTGATATAACGTGTGGTGATGTAACGTGTGGTGATGTAACTTGTGGTGATGTAACTTGTGGTGATGTAACGTGTGGTGATGTAACTTGTGGTGATGTAACTTGTGGTGATGTAACGTCTGGTGATGTAACGTGTGGTGATGTAACTTGTGGTGATGTAACGTGTGGTGATGAAACGTGTGGTGATGTAACGTGTGGTGATGAAACGTGTGGTGATGTAACGTGTGGTGATGAAACGTGTCGTGATGTAACGTTTGGTGATTTAACTTGTGGTGATGTAACGTGTGGTGATGTAACGTGTGGTGATGTAGCTTGTGGTGATGTATCGTGTGGTGATGTAACTTGTGGTGATGAAACGTGTGGTGATATAACGTGTGGTGATGTAACGTGTGGTGATGTAACCTGTGGTGATGTAACGTGTGGTGATGTAACGGGTGGTGATGTAACGTGTGGTGATGTAACTTGTGGTGATGTAACTTGTGGTGATGTAACTTGTGGTGATGTAACGTGTGGTGATGAAACGTGTGGTGATGTAACGTGTGGTGATGAAACATGTGGTGATGTAACGTGTGGTGATGAAACGTGTCGTGATGTAACGTTTGGTGATTTAACTTGTGGTGATGTAACGTGTGGTGATGTAACGTGTGGTGATGTAACGTGTGGTGATGAAACGTGTAAATGTGTGGTGGTGAAACGTGTGGTGATGTAACGTGTGGTGATGTAACGTTTGGTGATGAAACGTGTCGTGATGTAACGTTTGGTGATTTAACTTGTGGTGATGTAACGTGTGGTGATCTAACGTGTGGTGATGAAACGTGTAAATGTGTGGTGATGAAACGTGTGGTGATGTAACGTGTGGTGATGTAACGTGTGGTGATGAAACCTGTAAATGTGTGGTGATGTAACGTGTGGTGATGAAACGTGTGGGGATTTAACGTGTGGTGATGAAACGTTTGGTGATGTAAGGTGTGGTGAGGAAACGTGTGGTGATGTAACGTGTGGTGATTTAATTTGTGGTGACGTAACGTGTGGTGATGAAACGTGTAAATGTGTGGTGACGTAACGTGTGGACGTGTGGTGATGTAACGTGTGGTGATGAAACGTGTAAATGTGTGGTGATGTAACGTGTGGTGATTTAATTTGTGGTGACGTAACGTGTGGTGATGAAACGTGTAAATGTGTGGTGACGTAACGTGTGGACGTGTGGTGATGTAACGTGTGGTGATGAAACGTGTAAATGTGTGGTGATGTAACGTGTGGTGATGTAACGTGTGGTGATGAAACGTGTCGTGATGTAACGTGTGGTGATGTAACGTGTGGTGATGTAACGTGTGGTGATGTAACGTGTGGTGATGTAACTTGTGGTGATGTAACGTCTGGTGATGTAACGTGTGGTGATGTAACGTGTGGTGATGTAACGTGTGGTGATGTAACTTGTGGTGATGTAACGTGTGGTGATGTAACGTGTGGTGATGTAACTTGTGGTGATGTAACGTGTGGTGATGAAATGTGTGGTGATGTAACGAGTGGTGATGAAACGTGTAAATGTGTGGTGATGTAACGTGTGGTGATGTAACGTGTGGTGATGAAACGTGTAAATGTGTGGTGATGTAACTTGTGGTGATGTAACGTGTGGTGATGTAACGTGTGGTGATGAAACGTGTAAATGTGTGGTGATGAAACGTGTGGTGATGTAACGTGTGGTGATGTAACGTGTGGTGATGAAACGTGTAAATGTGTGGTGATGTAACGTGTGGTGATGTAACGTGTGGTGATGAAATGTGTGGTGATGTAACTTGTGGTGATGTAACGTGTGGTGATGAAACGTGTGGTGATGAAACGTGTAAATGTGTGGTGATGAAATGTGTGGTGATGTAACGTGTGGTGATGTAACGTGTGGTGATGTAACGTGTGGTGATGTAACGTGTGGTGATGAAACGTGTAAATGTGTGGTGATGTAACTTGTGGTGATGTAACGTGTGGTGATGAAACGTGTAAACGTGTGGTGATGTAACTTGTGGTGATGTAACGTGTGGTGATGAAATGTGTGGTGATGTAACGAGTGGTGATGAAACGTGTGGTGATGAAACGTGTGGTGATGAAACGTGTAAATGTGTGGTGATGAAATGTGTGGTGATGTAACGTGTGGTGATTTAACGTGTGGTGATGTAACGTGTGGTGATGTAACGTGTGGTGATGTAACGTGTGGTGATGAAACGTGTGGTGATGTAACGTGTGGTGATGTAACGTGTGGTGATGAAACGTGTGGTGATGTAACGTGTGGTGATGTAACGTGTGGTGATGTAACGTGTGGTGATGTAACGTGTGGTGATGTAACGTGTGGTGATGTAACGTGTGGTGATGTAACGTGTGGTGATGAAACGTGTGGTGATGTAACGTGTGGTGATGAAACGTGTAAATGTGTGGTGATGTAACGTGTGGTGATTTAACGTGTGGTGATTTAACGTGTGGTGATGAAACGTGTGGTGATGAAACGTGTAAATGTGTGGTGATGAAACGTGTGGTGATGTAACGTGTGGTGATGTAACGTTTGGTGATGTAACGTGTGGTGATGAAACGTGTGGTGATGTAACGTGTGGTGATGAAACGTGTGGTGATGAAACGTGTGGTGATGTAACTTGTGGTGATGAAACGTGTGGTGATGTAACGTGTGGTGATGTAACGTGTGGTGATGAAACGTGTGGTGATGAAACGTGTGGTGATGTAACGTGTGGTGATGAAACGTGTAAATGTGTGGTGATGTAACGTGTGGTGATTTAACGTGTGGTGATGTAACGTGTGGTGATGAAACGTGTAAATGTGTGGTGATGAAACGTGTGGTGATTTAACGTGTGGTGATGTAACGTGTGGTGATGAAACGTGTGGTGATGAAACATGTGGTGATGAAACGTGTGGTGATGTAACGTGTGGTGATGAAACGTGTGGTGATGTAACGTGTGGTGATGAAACGTGTAAATGTGTGGTGATGTAACGTGTGGTGATTTAACGTGTGGTGATGTAACGTGTGGTGATGTAACGTTTGGTGATGAAACGTGTAAATGTGTGGTGATGTAACGTGTGGTGATGTAACGTGTGGTGATGTAACGTGTGGTGATGTAACGTGTGGTGATGTAACGTGTGGTGATGAAACGTGTAAATGTGTGGTGATGTAACGTGTGGTGATGTAACGTGTGGTGATGAAACGTGTAAATGTGTGGTGATGTAACGTGTGGTGATTTAACGTGTGGTGATGTAACGTGTGGTGATGTAACGTGTGGTGATGAAACGTGTAAATGTGTGGTGATGAAATGTGTGGTGATGAAACTTGTGGTGACGTAACTTGTGGTGATGTAATGTGTGGTGATGTAACTTGTGGTGATGTAACTTGTGGTGATGTAACGTCTGGTGATGTAACGTGTGGTGATGTAACTTGTGGTGATGTAACGTGTGGTGATGAAACGTGTGGTGATGTAACGTGTGGTGATGAAACGTGTGGTGATGAAACGTGTGGTGATGTAACGTGTGGTGATGAAACGTGTAAATGTGTGGTGATGTAACGTGTGGTGATTTAACGTGTGGTGATGTAACGTGTGGTGATGAAACGTGTAAATGTGTGGTGATGAAACGTGTGGTGATTTAACGTGTGGTGATGTAACGTGTGGTGATGAAACGTGTGGTGATGAAACGTGTGGTGATGAAACGTGTGGTGATGTAACGTGTGGTGATGAAACGTGTAAATGTGTGGTGATGTAACGTGTGGTGATGTAACGTGTGGTGATGAAACGTGTAAATGTGTGGTGATGTAACGTGTGGTGATGTAACGTGTGGTGATGTAACGTGTGGTGATGTAACGTGTGGTGATGTAACGTGTGGTGATGAAACGTGTAAATGTGTGGTGATGTAACGTGTGGTGATGTAACGTGTGGTGATGAAACGTGTAAATGTGTGGTGATGTAACGTGTGGTGATTTAACGTGTGGTGATGTAACGTGTGGTGATGTAACGTGTGGTGATGAAACGTGTAAATGTGTGGTGATGAAATGTGTGGTGATGAAACTTGTGGTGATGTAACTTGTGGTGATGTAACGTGTTGTGATGGAACTTGTGGTGATGAAACGTGTGGTGATATAACGTGTGGTGATGTAACGTGTGGTGATGTAACTTGTGGTGATGTAACTTGTGGTGATGTAACGTGTGGTGATGTAACTTGTGGTGATGTAACTTGTGGTGATGTAACGTCTGGTGATGTAACGTGTGGTGATGTAACTTGTGGTGATGTAACGTGTGGTGATGAAACGTGTGGTGATGTAACGTGTGGTGATGAAACGTGTGGTGATGTAACGTGTGGTGATGAAACGTGTCGTGATGTAACGTTTGGTGATTTAACTTGTGGTGATGTAACGTGTGGTGATGTAACGTGTGGTGATGTAGCTTGTGGTGATGTATCGTGTGGTGATGTAACTTGTGGTGATGAAACGTGTGGTGATATAACGTGTGGTGATGTAACGTGTGGTGATGTAACCTGTGGTGATGTAACGTGTGGTGATGTAACGGGTGGTGATGTAACGTGTGGTGATGTAACTTGTGGTGATGTAACTTGTGGTGATGTAACTTGTGGTGATGTAACGTGTGGTGATGAAACGTGTGGTGATGTAACGTGTGGTGATGAAACATGTGGTGATGTAACGTGTGGTGATGAAACGTGTCGTGATGTAACGTTTGGTGATTTAACTTGTGGTGATGTAACGTGTGGTGATGTAACGTGTGGTGATGTAACGTGTGGTGATGAAACGTGTAAATGTGTGGTGGTGAAACGTGTGGTGATGTAACGTGTGGTGATGTAACGTTTGGTGATGAAACGTGTCGTGATGTAACGTTTGGTGATTTAACTTGTGGTGATGTAACGTGTGGTGATCTAACGTGTGGTGATGAAACGTGTAAATGTGTGGTGATGAAACGTGTGGTGATGTAACGTGTGGTGATGTAACGTGTGGTGATGAAACCTGTAAATGTGTGGTGATGTAACGTGTGGTGATGAAACGTGTGGGGATTTAACGTGTGGTGATGAAACGTTTGGTGATGTAAGGTGTGGTGAGGAAACGTATGGTGATGTAACGTGTGGTGATTTAATTTGTGGTGACGTAACGTGTGGTGATGAAACGTGTAAATGTGTGGTGACGTAACGTGTGGACGTGTGGTGATGTAACGTGTGGTGATGAAACGTGTAAATGTGTGGTGATGTAACGTGTGGTGATTTAATTTGTGGTGACGTAACGTGTGGTGATGAAACGTGTAAATGTGTGGTGACGTAACGTGTGGACGTGTGGTGATGTAACGTGTGGTGATGAAACGTGTAAACGTGTGGTGATGTAACGTGTGGTGATGTAACGTGTGGTGATGTAACGTGTGGTGATGAAACGTGTCGTGATGTAACGTGTGGTGATGTAACGTGTGGTGATGTAACGTGTGGTGATGTAACGTGTGGTGATGTAACTTGTGGTGATGTAACGTCTGGTGATGTAACGTGTGGTGATGTAACGTGTGGTGATGTAACGTGTGGTGATGTAACTTGTGGTGATGTAACGTGTGGTGATGTAACGTGTGGTGATGTAACTTGTGGTGATGTAACGTGTGGTGATGAAATGTGTGGTGATGTAACGAGTGGTGATGAAACGTGTAAATGTGTGGTGATGTAACGTGTGGTGATGTAACGTGTGGTGATGAAACGTGTAAATGTGTGGTGATGTAACTTGTGGTGATGTAACGTGTGGTGATGTAACGTGTGGTGATGAAACGTGTGGTGATGAAACGTGTAAATGTGTGGTGATGAAACGTGTGGTGATGTAACGTGTGGTGATGTAACGTGTGGTGATGAAACCTGTAAATGTGTGGTGATGTAACGTGTGGTGATGAAACGTGTGGGGATTTAACGTGTGGTGATGAAACGTTTGGTGATGTAAGGTGTGGTGAGGAAACGTATGGTGATGTAACGTGTGGTGATTTAATTTGTGGTGACGTAACGTGTGGTGATGAAACGTGTAAATGTGTGGTGACGTAACGTGTGGACGTGTGGTGATGTAACGTGTGGTGATGAAACGTGTAAACGTGTGGTGATGTAACGTGTGGTGATGTAACGTGTGGTGATGTAACGTGTGGTGATGAAACGTGTCGTGATGTAACGTGTGGTGATGTAACGTGTGGTGATGTAACGTGTGGTGATGTAACGTGTGGTGATGTAACTTGTGGTGATGTAACGTCTGGTGATGTAACGTGTGGTGATGTAACGTGTGGTGATGTAACGTGTGGTGATGTAACTTGTGGTGATGTAACGTGTGGTGATGTAACGTGTGGTGATGTAACTTGTGGTGATGTAACGTGTGGTGATGAAATGTGTGGTGATGTAACGAGTGGTGATGAAACGTGTAAATGTGTGGTGATGTAACGTGTGGTGATGTAACGTGTGGTGATGAAACGTGTAAATGTGTGGTGATGTAACTTGTGGTGATGTAACGTGTGGTGATGTAACGTGTGGTGATGAAACGTGTAAATGTGTGGTGATGAAACGTGTGGTGATGTAACGTGTGGTGATGTAACGTGTGGTGATGAAACGTGTAAATGTGTGGTGATGTAACGTGTGGTGATGTAACGTGTGGTGATGAAATGTGTGGTGATGTAACTTGTGGTGATGTAACGTGTGGTGATGAAACGTGTGGTGATGAAACGTGTAAATGTGTGGTGATGAAATGTGTGGTGATGTAACGTGTGGTGATGTAACGTGTGGTGATGTAACGTGTGGTGATGTAACGTGTGGTGATGAAACGTGTAAATGTGTGGTGATGTAACTTGTGGTGATGTAACGTGTGGTGATGAAACGTGTAAACGTGTGGTGATGTAACTTGTGGTGATGTAACGTGTGGTGATGAAATGTGTGGTGATGTAACGAGTGGTGATGAAACGTGTGGTGATGAAACGTGTGGTGATGAAACGTGTAAATGTGTGGTGATGAAATGTGTGGTGATGTAACGTGTGGTGATTTAACGTGTGGTGATGTAACGTGTGGTGATGTAACGTGTGGTGATGTAACGTGTGGTGATGTAACGTGTGGTGATGTAACGTGTGGTGATGTAACGTGTGGTGATGAAACGTGTGGTGATGTAACGTGTGGTGATGTAACGTGTGGTGATGAAACGTGTGGTGATGTAACGTGTGGTGATGTAACGTGTGGTGATGTAACGTGTGGTGATGTAACGTGTGGTGATGTAACGTGTGGTGATGTAACGTGTGGTGATGAAACGTGTGGTGATGTAACGTGTGGTGATGTAACGTGTGGTGATGAAACGTGTGGTGATGAAACGTGTGGTGATGTAACGTGTGGTGATGAAACGTGTAAATGTGTGGTGATGTAACGTGTGGTGATTTAACGTGTGGTGATGTAACGTGTGGTGATGTAACGTGTGGTGATGAAACGTGTAAATGTGTGGTGATGTAACGTGTGGTGATTTAACTTGTGGTGATGTAACGTGTGGTGATGTAACGTGTGGTGATGTAACGTGTGGTGATGAAACGTGTAAATGTGTGGTGATGAAACGTGTGGTGATTTAACGTGTGGTGATGTAACGTGTGGTGATGAAACGTGTGGTGATGTAACGTGTGGTGATTTAACGTGTGGTGATGAAACGTGTAAATGTGTGGTGATGTAACGTGTGGTGATGTAACGTGTGGTGATGTAACGTGTGGTGATGTAACGTGTGGTGATGTAACGTGTAAATGTGTGGTGATGTAACGTGTGGTGATTTAACTTGTGGTGATGTAACGTGTGGTGATGTAACGTGTGGTGATTTAACGTGTGGTGATGTAACGTGTGGTGATGTAACGTGTAAATGTGTGGTGATGTAACGTGTGGTGATTTAACGTGTGGTGATGTAACGTGTGGTGATGTAACGTGTGGTGATGAAACGTGTAAATGTGTGGTGATGTAACGTGTGGTGATGTAACGTGTGGTGATGAAACGTGTAAATGTGTGGTGATGTAACGTGTGGTGATTTAACGTGTGGTGATGTAACTTGTGGTGATGTAACGTGTGGTGATGAAACGTGTAAATGTGTGGTGATGTAACGTGTGGTGATTTAACTTGTGGTGATGTAACGTGTGGTGATGTAACGTGTGGTGATGTAACGTGTGGTGATGTAACGTGTGGTGATGTAACGTGTGGTGATGAAACGTGTAAATGTGTGGTGATGTAACGTGTGGTGATTTAACTTGTGGTGATGTAACGTGTGGACATGTGGTGATCTTTCACCACATGTTTACATGGTGAAAATGTCACAAATCAAATCAGAGGCAGGATGACAACACAAAAAATTGCTGCAATCAAACTGTTTGGTGTTGAACAGATCAGTGGGCCAACCATTCTGACTAAGCACAGTGTAACACACTCACACTCACACACACACACACACACACACACACACACACACACACACACACACACACACACACACACACACACACACACACACACACACACACACACACACACACACACACACACACGCGGAGGGGGGGTGGAGCTGAGCCAGCTGGTGTCCCAGATTAACTGTAATTAGCTTAGAGATCAGTCAGACTCTACTCCTCCTCCTCCTTCATCACCAACACAACAGGAAGGAGGTCAAAGGTTAGAGCGTGCTGACAATAGCCACCCAGACAGGATTACACTTTGACTTGCAAATTATCACAATCTAGCAACACACACACACACACACACATACACACAGAGGATGGTTGCCGTGGTGACGGCACTGGGGACACCAAAGTTCTCTGTTGGTTGAGTTTATCAGTTAACTGTCAACTTGTGTGTCTCACGCTCGTTCAGTCTCACTCTCTTTGTTTCTCTCTCTCTTTCAGTCTGTCTCTGTCTCTCTTTCACTCTGTCTCACTCTGTCTCTCTCTCTTTCAGTCTGTCTCTGTCTCTCTTTCAGTCTGTCTCACTCTGTCCCTCTCTCTTTCAGTCTGTCTCTGTCTCGCTGTCTTTCTGTCTCACTCTGTCTCTGTCTTTCAGTCTGTCTCTGTCTCTCTCTCTTTCAGTCTGTCTCTGTCTCTCTCTCTTTCTGTCTCACTCTGTCTCTCTCTCTTTCAGTCTGTCTCTGTCTCTCTTTCACTCTGTCTCACTCTGTCTCTCTCTCTTTCAGTCTGTCTCTGTCTCTCTGTCTTTCTGTCTCACTCTGTCTCTGTCTTTCAGTCTGTCTCTGTCTCTCTCTCTTTCAATCTGTCTCTGTCTCTCTCTCTTTCTGTCTCACTCTGTCTCTCTCTCTTTCAGTCTGTCTCTGTCTCTCTCTCTTTCTGTCTCACTCTGTCTCTCTCTCTTTCTGTCTCACTCTGTCTCTCTCTCTTTCAGTCTGTCTCTGTCTCTCTCTCTTTCTGCCTCACTCTCTCTTTCCGTCTCACTCTCTCTTCCTGTCTCTTTCTGTCACTCATTTTCTCTGTTACTCTCTTTCCCCTGCTCTGACTGTCTCTCTTTCTCTTTCTCTCTTGTCCCTTCTGTCTTTCTGTCCATCTTTCTCCAGCTTTCTCCGTTTATCTTTCCCCCGTCCTCTGTCTGTGTCTCACTAGGCGGGTTTCTCCTGTCCTCTATCTGTGTCTCACTCGGCGGGTTTCTCCTGTCCTCTATCTGTGTCTCACTAGGTGGGTTTCCCCTGTCCTCTGTCTGTGTCTCATTAGGCGGGATTCCTCTGTCTGTGTCTCACTAGGCGGGTTTCCGCTGTCCTCTATCTGTGTCTCACTAGGCGGGTTTCCCCTGTCCTCTGTCTGTGTCTCACTAGGTGGGTTTCCCCTGTCCTCTATCTGTGTCTCATTCGGCGGGTTTCCCCTGTCCTCTGTCTGTGTCTCACTAGGCGGGATTCCTCTGTCTGTGTCTCACTAGGCGGGTTTCCCCTGTCCTCTATCTGTGTCTCACTAGGCGGGTTTCCCCTGTCCTCTATCTGTGTCTCATTCGGCGGGTTTCCCCTGTCCTCTGTCTGTGTCTCACTAGGTGGGTTTCCCCTGTCCTCTGTCTGTGTCTCACTAGGTGGGTTTCCCCTGTCCTCTGTCTGTGTCTCACTAGGTGGGTTTCCCCTGTCCTCTATCTGTGTCTCACTAGGTGGGTTTCCCCTGTCCTCTGTCTGTGTCTCATTCGGCGGGTTTCCCCTGTCCTCTGTCTGTGTCTCACTAGGCGGGTTTCCCCTGTCCTCTATCTGTGTCTCATTCGGCGGGTTTCCCCTGTCCTCTGTCTGTGTCTCACTAGGCGGGATTCCTTTGTCTGTGTCTCACTAGGCGGGTTTCCCCTGTCCTCTATCTGTGTCTCACTAGGCAGGTTTCCCGTCCTCTGTCTGTGTCTCACTAGGCAGGTTTCCCATGTCTTCTGTCTGTGTCTCACTAGGCAGGTTTTCCCTGTCGACCTCGTGCCAGCGTCTGAACTTTGTAAAGACCACCTCGTGCCAGCGTCTGAACTTTGTAAAGACCACCTCGTGCCAGCATCTGAACTTTGTAAAGACCACCTCGTGCCAGCGTCTGAACTTTGTAAAGACCACCTCGTGCCAGCGTCTGAACTTTGTAAAGACCACCTCGTGCCAGCGTCTGAACTTTGTAAAGACCACCTCGTGCCAGCGTCTGAACTTTGTAAAGACCACCTCGTGCCAGCGTCTGAACTTTGTAAAGACCACCTCGTGCCAGCGTCTGAACTTTGTAAAGACCACCTCGTGCCAGCGTCTGAACTTTGTAAAGACCACCTCGTGCCTGCGTCTGAACTTTGTAAAGATCACCTCGTGCCAGCGTCTGAACTTTGTAAAGACCACCTCGTGCCAGCGTCTGAACTTTGTAAAGACCACCTCGTGCCAGCGTCTGAACTTTGTAAAGACCACCTCGTGCCAGCGTCTGAACTTTGTAAAGACCACCTCGTGCCAGCATCTGAACTTTGTAAAGACCACCTCGTGCCAGCGTCTGAACTTTGTAAAGACCACCTCGTGCCAGCATCTGAACTTTGTAAAGACCACCTCGTGCCAGCGTCTGAACTTTGTAAAGACCACCTCGTGCCAGCATCTGAACTTTGTAAAGACCACCTCGTGCCAGCATCTGAACTTTGTAAAGACCACCTCGTGCCAGCGTCTGAACTTTGTAAAGACCACCTCGTGCCAGCATCTGAACTTTGTAAAGACCACCTCGTGCCAGCATCTGAACTTTGTAAAGACCACCTCGTGCCAGCGTCTGAACTTTGTAAAGACCACCTCGTGCCAGCGTCTGAACTTTTTGCCATATGTGAGTTTTTTCGAACGTCACGTGTTTCCATTACTTGTTTTCTACTTCGCATTTCAAATTGTGCATTAAGCAGGTTAATGGAAACCCACTTCCTGTCTCTGTCTGTCTCTCTAGAGGGAAAACCCACTTCCTGTCTGTCTGTTTCTCTGGAGGGAAAACCCACTTCCTGTCTGTCTGTTTCTCTAGAGGGAAAACCCACTTCCTGTCTGTCTGTCTCTCGAGGGAAAACCCCCTTCCTGTCTGTCTGTTTCTCTAGAGGGAAAACCCACTTCCTGTCTGTCTGTTTCTCTAGAGGGAAAACCCACTTCCTGTCTCTGTCTGTCTCTCTAGAGGGAAAACCCACTTCCTGTCTCTGTCTGTCTCTCTAGAGGGAAAACCCACTTCCTGTCTGTCTGTTTCTCTAGAGGGGAAAACCCACTTCCTGTCTGTCTGTCTCTCTAGAGGGAAAACCCACTTCCTGTCTGTCTGTTTCTCTAGAGGGAAAACCCACTTCCTGTCTGTCTGTTTCTCTAGAGGGAAAACCCACTTCCTGTCTGTCTGTCTGTCTGGAGGGAAAACCCACTCACTGATTCTGTCTGTCTCTCTTGAGAGAAACCCACTTCCTTTCTCTGTCTTTCTCTCTGGAGGGAAAACCCACTTCCTGTCTCTGTCTGTGTCTCTGGAGGGAAAACCCACTTCCTGTCTCTGTCTGTCTCTGGAGGGAAAACCCACTTCCTGTCTCTGTCTTTCTCTCTGGAGGGAAAACCCACTTCCTGTCTCTGTCTGTCTCTGGAGGGAAAACCCACTTCCTGTCTCTGTCTTTCTCTCTGGAGGGAAAACCCACTTCCTGTCTCTGTCTTTCTGTCTGGAGGGAAAACCCACTTCCTGTCTGTCTTTCTCTCTGGAGGGAAAACCCACTTCCGGTCTCTGTCTTTCTCTCTGGAGGGAAAACCCACTTCTTGTCTCTGTCTTTCTCTCTGGAGGGAAAACCCACTTCCTGTCTCTGTCTGTCTCTCTTGGGGGGAAAACCCACTTCCTGTCTCTGTCTGTGTCTCTGGAGGGAAACCCCACTTCCTGTCTCTGTCTGTCTCTCTGGAGGGAAAACCCACTTCCTGTCTCTGTCTTTCTCTCTGGAGGGAAAACCCACCTCCAGTCTCTGTCTGTCTCTCTGGAGGGAAAACCCACTTCCTGTCTCTGTCTGTGTCTCTGGAGGGAAAACCCACTTCCTGTCTCTGTCTGTGTCTCTGGAGGGAAAACCCACTTCCTGTCTCTGTCTTTCTCTCTGGAGGGAAAACCCACTTCCTGTCTCTGTCTTTCTCTCTGGAGGGAAAACCCACTTCCTGTCTCTGTCTTTCTCTCTGGAGGGAAAACCCACTTCCTGTCTCTGTCTGTGTCTCTGGAGGGAAAACCCACTTCCTGTCTCTGTCTGTCTCTCTGGAGGAAAAACCCACTTCCTGTCTCTGTCTTTCTCTCTGGAGGGAAAACCCACTTCCTGTCTCTGTCTGTCTCTCTGGAGGGAAAACCCACTTCCTGTCTCTGTCTGTCTCTCTGGAGGGAAAACCCACTTCCTGTCTCTGTCTGTGTCTCTGGAGGGAAAACCCACTTCCTGTCTCTGTCTTTCTCTCTGGAGGGAAAACCCACTTCCTGTCTCTGTCTTTCTCTCTGGAGGGAAAACCCACTTCCTGTCTCTGTCTGTCTCTCTGGAGGGAAAACCCACTTCCTGTCTCTGTCTGTGTCTCTGGAGGGAAAACCCACTTCCTGTCTCTGTCTGTCTCTCTGGAGGAAAAACCCACTTCCTGTCTCTGTCTTTCTCTCTGGAGGGAAAACCCACTTCCTGTCTCTGTCTGTCTCTCTGGAGGGAAAACCCACTTCCTGTCTCTGTCTGTGTCTCTGGAGGGAAAACCCACTTCCTGTCTCTGTCTTTCTCTCTGGAGGGAAAACCCACTTCCTGTCTCTGTCTTTCTCTCTGGAGGGAAAACCCACTTCCTGTCTGTCTTTCTCTCTGGAGGGAAAACCCACTTCCTGTCTCTGTCTTTCTCTCTGGAGGGAAAACCCACTTCTTGTCTCTGTCTGTCTCTCTGGAGGGAAAACCCACTTCCTGTCTCTGTCTGTCTCTCTGGAGGGAAAACCCACTTCCTGTCTCTGTCTGTGTCTCTGGAAGAAAAACCCACTTCCTGTCTCTGTCTGTCTCTCTGGAGGGAAAATGCAGTGTAAATATCTACCCTCTGTGTGTGTGTGTGTGTGTGTGTGTGTGTGTGTGTGTGTGTGTGTGTGTGTGTGTGTGTGTGTGTGTGTGTGTGTGTGTGTTTTACCCTGGACAGACTGGCCAATGCTGTACAGATGTGTGATGTTGGGGTAGGTTTTGTTGATGAAGAGGAGGTACTCCTCTACCTCGATGGTGTCATGGTAACGGAACTCTAAGCCCCTCCCAGGAGTCAGGAGCAGGAGCAGGAGAGACAGCATGACTCCGCCCATCTGAGAAACACACCAAACAAAACAAATGCACATCTAATCAGTTTGTCATTTACTTCAATTTTGATTTGATTTGACTGACTGTTGTCGTGTGTACACACGTCTGTACACACGTCTGTACACACATCTGTACACACGTCTGTACACACATCTGTACACACATCTGTACACACGTCTGTACACACATCTGTACACACGTCTGTACACACATCTGTACACACAAAGACCAACCGAGTCTGTTTTCACTCAGCAAGCCCAGACAACATCAACCTCATGTAACAATGATGTGGTAATGGTAGTACTGGTTACTGTAATGCTGTGGTACTTGGTAATAGTTGTTTGTCCCACTGGCCAAAAACCCCGCAAAACCCGCTAGCATCCGCCCTGGGCCGGGGTAGCAAGGCGGATGCTAGCGGGTTTTTGGCCAGTGGGACAGTGGTTGCGGTGATGGAAGAAGACGAGTAGTAGTAGAAGTTACTGAAGGAGGGTGAGGAGTAGTAGTAGTAGCAAGCGATAATAAGAGTAATGGTAGCCATGGCAGTAGTACTAATAGTAGTAGTAGTAGTAGGAGTAGTGGTAGTTGTAACAGTTGTAGTAGTAGTAGCGGTAATAATAGTTGTGGTAGAAGTAGTAGTAGCAGCAGCAGCAGCAGTAGTAGTAGTAACAGTAGTAGAGTAGTAGTAGTAGTAGTAGTAATAATAATAACTTTATTTATATAGCACTTTTCAAAACAATGTTACAAAGTGCTTTACAAAGAAGTAAAAGCAGACGGCAAAAATAAGAGTAAGACCAAATAAGTAAGAGTAAAAATAAAAACTCTAAATAAATGAAAACAAATATCCAACATTAGTAAAAGCTTTCATAGAGAGAAAAGTTTTAAGACGAGATTTGAAAGGAGCTTGGCTTGTCTTAGTTCAACAGGAAGAGAGGTCCATAGTGGGGGGCTCCAACAGCAAAAGCCAGATCACCCTTTGGGACAAACCGAGCCCGAGGAATAACCAGCAGGGCGCCATGTGTGGATCTTGATGGTTGAGAGGCTGTATACCAGGTCAATACATCACACACGTCTGTGGCAGCAAGACCATCTCAAGCCTAACATGTGGGCAATAACGTTTTAAAACCAATTCAAGATATAACAGGCAGCCGGTGTAGGGAGGCAAGCACAGGAGGGATATGGTCACGCCTCTGTCCCGGTAATAAGCCGAGCAGCAGCGTTTTGTACCAGCTGCAGACGGTGGAGGGCGCCCTTGCTGATACCAGAATAAAGTGCATTTCAGTAGTCGAGCCGAGAATAGATAAAAGTATGTACAACTTTTTGCAGATCGGCAACTCATAAAATGACCTAATTTTGGAGACTAGCTTGAGCTGGAGAAAGCCTGACTGAACAACATGTTTGATTTGATTATCAAAACCCAGGGTAGCACCGAATATGACCCCAAGACTCCTAGCAGCCTGCTCAAGTCCACCCGACAGACCACAAGATGAGCAACAAAAGGGCTGATAGAATTTTCGGGTATGAACAGAATGACCTAGTAGTAGTAGTAGTAGTAGTAGTACTAATTATAGTAGTGTTAAACAGCAGTAGTAGTAGGACTAGTTGTAGTTGTAGTAGAAGTAGTGATAGTAGTAGCAGTCTACTACCACTACTATCACCACTGTAGTAGTAGTAGTAAGTAGTAGAAGTACTGATATAGCAGTAGTAGCAGTAGAAGTACTAATAGTAGTAGTAGTAGTAGTAGTGGTAGTAGCAGAAGTATTAATAGTAGTGGTAGTAGTAGAAGCAGTACTAGTAGTTGAGGTAGTAGTAGAAGTACTAATAGTAGTAATGTTAAACGGTAGTCGTAGTAGTATTATTAGTAGTAATAGTAGAAGTAGTGATAGTAGTAGTAGTAGTAGCAGTAGTAAAAGTACTGACAGCACCAGCAGCAGTAGTAGTAGAAGTAGTAGTAGTAGTAGCAGTAGAAGGAGTGATAGTAGTAGAAGTAGTAGTAGTAGTACTAGAAGTACTGATAGTAGTAGTGTGGTCAGAAACAAAAAGAAACCAGACTGAAATGTGAAAAAACAAGTTGACAAAAGCACGGAGGCAAAACTACTGGTTTAACTGGAGAACTACTGGTTTAACTGGTGAGCAAACTACAGGTTTAACTGGAGAACAACTACTGGTTTAACTGGAGAACAACTACTGGTTTAAGTGGAGAACAACTACTGGTTTAACTGGAGAACAACTACTGGTTTAACTGGAGAACAAACACTGGTTTAACTGGAGAGCAAACTACAGGTTTAACTGGAGAACAACTACTGGTTTAAGTGGAGGGCAAACTACTGGTTTAACTGGAGAACAACTAATGGTTAAAGTGGAGAACAACTACTGGTTTAAGTGGAGAACAAACTACTGGTTTAACTGGAGAACTACTGGTTTAACTGGTGAGCAAACTACAGGTTTAACTGGAGAACAACTACTGGTTTAACGGGAGAACAACTACTGGTTTAAGTGGAGAACAACTACTGGTTTAACTGGAGAACAACTACTGGTTTAACTGGAGAACAAACACTGGTTTAACTGGAGAGCAAACTACAGGTTTAACTGGAGAACAACTACTGGTTTAAGTGGAGGGCAAACTACTGGTTTAACTGGAGAACAACTAATGGTTAAAGTGGAGAACAACTACTGGTTTAAGTGGAGAACAAACTACTGGCTTACCTGGAGAGCAAACTACTGGTTTAAGTGGAGAACAAACTACTGGTTTAACTGGAGAACAACTAATGGTTAAAGTGGAGAACAACTACTGGTTTAAGTGGAGAACAAACTACTGGCTTACCTGGAGAGCAAACTACTGGTTTAACTGGAGAACAACTAATGGTTAAAGTGGAGAACAACTACTGGTTTAAGTGGAGAACAAACTACTGGCTTACCTGGAGAGCAAACTACTGGTTTAAGTGGAGAACAAACTACTGGTTTAACTGGAGAACTACTGGTTTAACTGGAGAGCAAACTACAGGTTTAAGTGGAGAACAAACTACTGGTTTAACTGGAGAACTACTGGTTTAACTGGAGAACTACTGGTTTAACTGGAGAACAAACTACTGGTTTAAGTGGAGAACAAACTACTGGTTTAAGTGGAGAGCAAACTATTGGTTTAAGTGGAGAACAAACTACTGGTTTAACTGGAGAACTACTGGTTTAACTGGAGAGCAAACTACAGGTTTAACTGGAGAACAACTACTGGTTTAACTGGAGAACAAACACTGGTTTAACTGGAGAGCAAACTACAGGTTTAACTGGAGAACAACTACTGGTTTAAGTGGAGAGCAAACTACTGGTTTAACTGGAGAACAACTAATGGTTTAAGTGGAGAACAACTACTGGTTTAAGTGGAGAACAAACTACTGGCTTACCTGGAGAGCAAACTACTGGTTTAAGTGGAGAACAAACTACTGGTTTAACTGGAGAACTACTGGTTTAACTGGAGAGCAAACTACAGGTTTAAGTGGAGAACAAACTACTGGTTTAACTGGAGAACTACTGGTTTAACTGGAGAACTACTGGTTTAACTGGAGAACAAACTACTGGTTTAAGTGGAGAACAAACTACTGGTTTAAGTGGAGAGCAAACTACTGGTTTAAGTGGAGAACAAACTACTGGTTTAACTGGAGAACTACTGGTTTAACTGGAGAGCAAACTACAGGTTTAACTGGAGAACAACTACTGGTTTAACTGGAGAACAAACTACTGGTTTAACTGGAGAACAACTACTGGTTTAACCAGAGAACAAACTACTGGTTTAACCAGAGAACAAACTACTGGTTTAACAGGAGAACAAACTACTGGCTTAACTGGAGAACAAACTACTGGCTTAATTCGAGAACAAACTACTGGTTTAACTGGAGAGCAAACTACTGGTTTAACTGGAGAGCAAACTACTGGTTTAACTGGAGAGCAAACTACTGGTTTAACTGGAGAACAACTACTGGTTTAAGTGGAGAACAAACTACTGGCTTAACTAGAGAGCAAACTACTGGTTTAAGTGGAGAACAAACTACTGGTTTAACTGGAGAACTACTGGTTTAACTGCAGAGCAAACTACAGGTTTAAGTGGAGAACAAACTACTGGTTTAACTGGAGAACTACTGGTTTAACTGGAGAACAAATTACTGGTTTAACTGGAGAACAACTACTGGTTTAAGTGGAGAACAAACTACTGGTTTAACTGGTGAGCAAACTACTGGTTTAAGTGGAGAACAAACTACTGGTTTAACTGGAGAACTACTGGTTTAACTGGAGAGCAAACTACAGGTTTAACTGGAGAACAACTACTGGTTTAACTGGAGAACAACTACTGCTTTAACTGGAGAACAACTACTGGTTTAACTGGAGAACAACTACTGGTTTAACTGGAGAACAAACTACTGGTTTAACAGGAGAACAAACTACTGGCTTAACTGGAGAACAACTACTGGTTTAACTGGAGAACAACTACTGGTTTAAGTGGAGAACAAACTACTGGTTTAACTGGTGAGCAAACTACTGGTTTAAGTGGAGAACAAACTACTGGTTTAACTGGAGAACTACTGGTTTAACTGGAGAGCAAACTACAGGTTTAACTGGAGAACAACTACTGGTTTAACTGGAGAACAACTACTGCTTTAACTGGAGAACAACTACTGGTTTAACTGGAGAACAACTACTGGTTTAACTGGAGAACAAACTACTGGTTTAACAGGAGAACAAACTACTGGCTTAACTGGAGAACAAACTACTGGTTTAACTGGAGAGCAAACTACTGGTTTAACTGGAGAGCAAACTACTGGTTTAACTGGAGAGCAAACTACTGGTTTAACTGGAGAGCAAACTACAGGTTTGACTGGAGAGCAAACTACAGGTTTAACTGGAGAACAAACACTGGTTTAACTGGAGAGCAAACTACAGGTTTAACTGGAGAACAAACTACTGGTTTAACTGGAGAACTACTGGTTTAACTGGAGAGCAAACTACAGGTTTAACTGGAGAACAACTACTGGTTTAACTGGAGAACAACTACTGGTTTAACTGGAGAACAAACACTGGTTTAACTGGAGAACAAACTACTGGTTTAACTGGAGAACTACTGGTTTAACTGGAGAACAAACTACTGGTTTAACTGGAGAACAAACTAGTGGTTTAACTGGAGAACAAACTACTGGTTTAACTGGAGAACAATCTACTGGTTTAACTGGAGAACAAACTACTGGTTTAACTGGAGAACAACTACTGGTTTAACCAGAGAACAAACTACTGGTTTAACCAGAGAACAAACTACTGGTTTAACCAGAGAACAAACTACTGGTTTAACTGGAGAACAAACTACTGGTTTAACCAGAGAACAAACTACTGGTTTAACTGGAGAACAAACTACTGGTTTAACTGGAGAACTTTCAAGACAAATCCTGGAGTATTTCCCGAACATAGACTCACTTTTGGTTTTGTGCAGTTTAGTTTTCAGTTCATCATTAGAAAGAAGCCTCCTGTTATAAAAGGAAAGCTGAAGAACTTGAAAACTTGGTTTCACTGAAGCTGGTTGTCATTAGACAGCTCCGTGTTTTCAGGTCTTCACTTGGTTTAAAGAGGATTCTCATTTCTTCTTCATTCAT
Source organism: Lampris incognitus (assembly GCF_029633865.1). Taxonomy (NCBI): domain Eukaryota; kingdom Metazoa; phylum Chordata; class Actinopteri; order Lampriformes; family Lampridae; genus Lampris; species Lampris incognitus. The sequence continues at coordinate 658,077 of NC_079213.1, read as the reverse complement.
TGGTGGTTTCTCAACAAGTCCGTTTAAAGTTATTGTTGATATTTACCAGAGTAGAACTGAAGCCCTCCGTCTGTCGGCCCGACTCTAATCCAAACAACGGGACTTGATCCGCTCTCTCTCTCTCTCTCTCTCTCTCTCTCTCTCTCTCTCTCTCTCTCTCTCTCTCCTCTCTCTCTCTCTCTCTCTCTCTCTCTCTCTCTCTCTCTCTCTCTCTCTCTCTCTCTCTCCTGTCTTTTTCTGCCTCTCTGTCTCTCTTTCTCCCCCCCCCCTCTCGCTCTCTCTCTCTCGCTCTCTCTCTCGCTCTCTCTCTCCTGTCTTTTTCTGCCTCTCTGTCTCTCTTTCTCTCTCTCCCCCTCTCTCTCTCTCTCTCTCTCGTTCTCTCTCTCTCTCTCTCTCTCTCTCTCTCTCTCTCTCTCTCTCTCTCTCTCTCTCTCTCTCTCTCTCTCTCTCTCTCTCTCTCTCTCGCTCTCTCTCTCTCTCGTTCTCTCTCTCGCTCTCTCGCTCGTTCTCTCTCTCTCGTTCTCTCGCTCTCTCTCTCTCTCTCGCTCTCTCGCTCTCTCTCTCTCTCTCTCTCTCTCTCTCTCTCTCTCTCTCTCTCTCTCTCTCTCGCTCTCTCTCGCTCGTTCTCTCGCTCTCTCTCTCGTTCTCTCTCTCTCTCTCGCTCTCTCTCTCTCTCTGCCTCTCTGTCTCTCTCTCTCTCTCTCTCTCTCTCTGTCTCTCTCTGTGTGTCAGTCTGTCTGTCTCTGTGTCTGGGTGGAGTTACTTCTACTGTGACGGTTCTCTGGCGCACCACCCATCTCTCTCTCTCTCTCTCTCTCTCTCTCTCTCTCTCTCTCTCTCTCTCTCTCTCTCTCTCTCTCTCTCACACACACACACACACACACACAAAACCAACGTGTATGTCGAAATGACACTCGTGACGTCCCAGTCCACCTTTACTGGGGTATTAATTTGGTTTCTTCGACATTTTGTCCATTGAGAAAATAAGAATATAATCCATGACGTCATCATCAAACAGGAAGGAAAACACGACTCGGCAGTTTGAGTGACCGCACACTTGGAAACGTAGAAACGAGACGGAAGAATTGCAGCCAGGTCAATGGCGCCCTCGTGTGGCTGGAAGGAAACTACAAGTAATTGTATAAACGCAACCAATGGTTCAAATATGAGCCAAAAAGATAACTTTGTTTGAATCTGAACGCACTCCTAACATTGGTGATCCGCAAACAGCACTTAATCAACCTTTACATTTGTATTTCAAATTATATTTTCAACGTGAGACAGTTTCATACTGAAGACTGAAGTAGTGTCTTGATGCATGCTCAATAATAATAATAATAATATTACATTTTATTTGTATAGCACATTTCATCATCAGAGACCATTTCAATAATCCAGGTAATAACATCACCGAAGGTAGAATCAGTTCATCTGGGCACAACGTTTATTGACAGATATGTTTCATCACTCAACCAAGCGATCTCTTCAGTCTCACCTGGCCGCAGGTGTCCCCACCCTTATAAACAATACAGTACAATACAGTTGCCTAAGAACCCAAACCATCGACCAGTTTTATATGCAAATATGGGTGTGACCACTAACTAGAGTTTCGATGGCCATGTGTAGTGTTCACAGAGGGTTGGGGAATAGTTGCAATCACAGCGTTGTGATTGCAACTATGTCCTTAGGCAACTGTATTGCACTGTATTGTGTATAAGGGTGGGGACACCTGCAGTCACTGTACTGTGTATAAGGGTGGGACACCTGCAGTCACTGTATTGTGTATAAGGGTGGGGACACCTGCAGTCACTGTACTGTGTATAAGGGTGGGGACACCTGCAGTCACTGTACTGTGTATAAGGGTGGGACACCTGCAGTCACTGTATTGTGTATAAGGGTGGGGGACACCTGCAGTCACTGTACTGTGTATAAGGGTGGGACACCTACAGTCACTGTACTGTGTATAAGGGTGGGGACACCTGCAGTCACTGTACTGTGTATAAGGGTGGGGACACCTGCAGTCACTGTACTGTGTATAAGGGTGGGACACCTGCAGTCACTGTATTGTGTATAAGGGTGGGGACACCTGCAGTCACTGTACTGTGTATAAGGGTGGGACACCTGCAGTCACTGTACTGTGTATAAGGGTGGGGACACCTGCAGTCACTGTACTGTGTATAAGGGTGGGGACACCTGCAGTCACTGTACTGTGTATAAGGGTGGGACACCTGCAGTCACTGTATTGTGTATAAGGGTGGGGACACCTGCAGTCACTGTACTGTGTATAAGGGTGGGACACCCTACAGTCACTGTACTGTGTATAAGGGTGGGACACCTGCAGTCACTGTACTGTGTATAAGGGTGGGGACACCTGCAGTCACTGTACTGTGTATAAGGGTGGGACACCTGCAGTCACTGTACTGTGTATAAGGGTGGGACACCTGCAGTCACTGTACTGTGTATAAGGGTGGGGACACCTGCAGTCACTGTACTGTGTATAAGGGTGGGGACACCTGCAGTCACTGTACTGTGTATAAGGGTGGGGACACCTGCAGTCACTGTACTGTGTATAAGGGTGGGGACACCTGCAGTCACTGTACTGTGTATAAGGGTGGGGACACCTGCAGTCACTGTACTGTGTATAAGGGTGGGGACACCTGCAGTCACTGTACTGTGTATAAGGGTGGGGACACCTGCAGTCACTGTACTGTGTATAAGGGTGGGGACACCTGCAGTCACTGTACTGTGTATAAGGGTGGGGACACCTGCAGTCACTGTACTGTGTATAAGGGTGGGGACACCTGCAGTCACTGTACTGTGTATAAGGGTGGGACACCTGCAGTCACTGTACTGTGTATAAGGGTGGGGACACCTGCAGTCACTGTACTGTGTATAAGGGTGGGGACACCTGCAGTCACTGTACTGTGTATAAGGGTGGGGACACCTGCAGTCACTGTACTGTGTATAAGGGTGGGGACACCTGCAGTCACTGTACTGTGTATAAGGGTGGGACACCTGCAGTCACTGTACTGTGTATAAGGGTGGGGACATCTGCAGTCAGTTGAAACTGAAGAGGTCACTTATGCCCCTTTTCCACTACATGGTACCGGCTCGACTCGACTTGACTCGACTCACAGTGTCGTTTTCCATTACCGTAACAGTACCCCTCAGTGTAGCTGGTCTGCATTGATTTTGGTACGCACTCCGGTTTTTTGGGAACCCCGACAAAGGTGGTACCAGAAAAGGGGTAACAGTTACCAACATGCTGGTAATTTCCAGTAATGGAAAACGAAAAGTCGAGTCGAGTTGAGCCGGTACCATGTAGTGGAAAAGGGGCATTTGATGAGTGATGAAACGTGTCTGTCAATAAACGCTGTGTCCAGATGAACTGATTCAGCCAGTTTTGATATTCTTACCTGGATTATTGAGTTTACTTCAAGACATTTTAACTCATTCCGGTGAGGATTGTCCTACTTAAACTTGTATGTGAGTACGAGCAAACGGCGCGTAAAATGTCAGACTACAGGAGCCACCTGAGATTCTGCCTCAGATGCGGACAGAGCGGGATTACACACAAGAGCCTGCAAATGAAATCTTCGGTCAAGGGCCACCGAGCTAACCAGATCCTCCAGAAGGCACAGAGCTAGCTGTTGAATGAACGGGTGAGACAAACTAATTTTACCATCAACGCTTTGAAAGCCAAAGAGGAGCTGATCCAACAGAGACTCACGTCATGTCTAGATGAGACCACTTTGCAACGTGTGATTGAGTTCACGGATGAGGCTCGTCTAGCTCAACGTGGAAAGTCAAAAACCAGGCAGCAAAAGAAGTTCACCCTACTTTCTGCACACCAAAGACATCAGCAGACAACGGACGGCTACCTCAATGGCAGACAGAAACAGACGCCAGTCACACGCCGGCAATGTGGACAAGTGGGTGA